>NC_050579.1:197140289-197440289 GCF_011100635.1 Trichosurus vulpecula
AATAAGTCCCTTATGATTTCTCTTTCCTGTTTACCTTTTCATGCTTCTCTTGATTCTTGTATTTGAAAGTCAGATTTTCTATTCAGCTCTGGTCTTTTCATCAAGAATGATTGTAAGTCGTTATCATATTGTACTTGTTCAGGTGTGTGCAGGAATCAGCTCAAACCAGCAATTGAGAATGGATTGTGGGGCACAGCCAAGATGGCGGCTGGAAAGCAGGGACTAGTGTGAGCTCCCTGCCGAGTCCCTCCAAAAACCTATAAAAAATGGCTCTGAACCAATTCTAGAACTGCAGAACCCACAAAACAGCAGAAGGAAGCAGGGCTCCAGCCCAGGACAGCCTGGATAGTCTTTGGGTGAGGTCTATCCCACACGGAGCTTGGAGCTGGGAGCTGGGAGTGAAACAGAGCCCAGCGTGAGTGGCGAGGACCAACGAGACCAGGAGCCGGGCAGAGCGGGCCCTAGCGCCCTGAATCAGTGAGCTGCGGCAGTTACCAGACTTCTCAACCTACAAACACCAAAGACAATGGAGAAGGTTGGTGGGAAAAGCTGCTCAAGTGGAAGGAGTTCGAGGTTCAGCCATCACCCCCGGGGCAGTGGAGGTGGGGGAGCTACAGCTGCAGTTGCTTCTGGCCCCAGGCCCACCTGGTGGGAGGAATTAAGTGGTGGATCAGAGCAGGAGTGCACAGCCTGCTGAAGATATAAGCCCAGTCCGGGTTGGGGGTTCTTGGGGAAGGAGGAGTGCTGGTGTGGCAGAGCTGGTGAATCCCTTCCCCCCAAACATGGAACATAGAACTCTTTAGTCTACAAGCAGTCATACCCCGCTGAAAAACTCAAGGGTCAAGTTAGTTGGTTGGGAATATAGCCAGGCAGCAAAAACGCAGCCAGATTCAGTCTCAGACTTAGGATTCATTCTTTGGTGACAAAGAAGACCAAAACATACAGCCTAAAGAAGTCAACAAAGTGCAAAAGCCTACACCAAAAGCCGCCAAGAAAAACATGAACTGGTCCCAGTCCATGGAAGAGCTCAAAAAGGCTTTGGAAAAGCAAGTTAGAGAAGTAGAGGAAAAATTGGGGAGAGAAATGAGAAGGATGCGAGAAAATCATGAAAAACCAGTCAATGACTTGCTAAAGGAGACCCAAAAAAACACTAAAAAATACACTGAAGAAAACAACACCTTAAAAAATAGACTAACTCAAATGGCAAAAGAGCTACAAAAAACCAGAGGAGAAAAATGCCTTGAAAGGCAGAATTAGCCAAATGGAAAAGGAGGTCGAAAAGACCACCGAAGAAAATACTACCTTAAAAATTAGATTGGAACAGGTGGAAGCTAGTGAGTTGATGAGAAATGAAGATATTATAAAACAGAACCAAAGGAATGAAAAAATGGAAGACAATGTGAAATATCTCATTAGAAAACCACTGACCTGGAAAATAGATCCAGGAGAGATAATTTAAAAATTATTGGACTACCTGAAAGCCATGATCCAAAAAAGAGCCTAGATATCATCTTTCAATAAATTATTGAGGAGAATTGCCCTGATATTCTAGAGCCACAGGGCAAAATAGAAATTGAAAGAATCCATCGATCGCCTCCTCAAATAGATCCCAAAAAGAAATCTCCTAGGAATATTGTTGCCAAATTCCAGAGCTCCCAGATCAAGGAGAAAATACTGCAAGCAGCCAGAAAGAAACAATTTGAATATTGTGGAAACCCAATCAGAATAACCCAAGATCTGGCAGCTTCTACATTAAGAGATCGAAGGGCTTGGAATGCGATATTCCGGAGGTCAATGGAGCTAGGATTAAAACCTAGAATCACCTACCCAGCAAAACTAAGTATCATGTTCCAAGGCAAAATATGGACTTTCAATAAAATGGAGGACTTTCAAGCTTTCTCAGTGAAAAGACCAGAACTGAATAGAAAATTTGACTTTCAAACACAAGAATCAAGAGAAGCATGAAAAGGTAATCAAGAAACAGAAATTGCAAGGGACTTACTAATTTGAACTGTTTTGTTTACATTCCTATATGGAAAGATGATGAGTATGATTCATGAGACCTCAGTATTAGGGTAGTTGAAGGGAATATGCATATATATATATGCATATATATATGTTTATGTATATATATAAGTGAATGTGTATGTATGCATGTATCTATGTGTATATGTATGTATGTGTATGTATGTGTATATATATATATGTAAAAGAGAGAGAGCAGACACAGGTTGAGTTGAGGATGAAGGGAAGATAGCTAAAAGAAATAAAATGAAATTAAGGGATGAGAGAGTAACTTACTGAGAGAGGGAGATAGGGCGAGATAGAATGGGGTGAATTATCTCCCATAAAGGTGGCAAGAGGAAGCAGTTCTAGGAGAGGAGGGGAGTGGGCAGGTGAGGGGGGAATGAGTGAACCTTGCTCTCATCAGATTTGGCCTGAGGGGGAATACCATACATACTCAGTTGGGTATCTTACCCCACAGGAAAGAAGAGGGAGGAAGATAAAAAAAAAAATAAAAGGCAGGGGGATGATGGAGTGGAGGGCAGATGGGGGTGGAGGTAATCAAAACAAACACTTTGGAAAGGGGACAGGGTCAAGGAAGAAAATTCAATAAAGCGGGATGGATTGGGAAGGAGCAAAATGTAGTTAGCCTTTCACAACATGAATATTGTGGAAGGGTTATACATAATAATACATGTGTGGCCTAGGTTGAATTGCTCAACTTCTTAGGGAGGGTGGGTGGGAAGGGAAGAGGGAAGGGAATTTGGAACTCAAAGTTTTAAAATCAGATGTTCAAAAACAAAAAAACTTTTTGTATGCAACTAAAAAATAAGATACACAGGCAATGGGGCGTAGAAATTTATCTTGCCCTACAAGAAAGGAAGGGAAAAGGGGATGAGAGGGGAGGGGGGTGATAGAGGGGAGGGCTGACTGGGGAACAGGGCAACCAGAATATATGCCATCTTGGAGTGGGGGGGGAGGGCAGAAATGGGGAGAAAATTTGTAATCCAAACTGTTGTGAAAATCAATGCTGAAAACCAAATATGTTAAATAAATAAATTGCATTAAAAAAAAAAAAAGTAAAAAAAAAAATTATTGGACTACCTGAAAGCCATGATCAAAAAAAGAGCCTAGATATCATCTTTCAGGAAATTATCAAGGAGAACTGCCCTGATATCCTAGAGCCACAGGGCAAAATAGAAATTGAAAGAATCCATTGATCACCTCCTCAAATAGATCCCAAAAAGAAATCTCCCAGGAATACTGTTGCCAAATTCCAGAGCTACCTGATCAAGGAGAAAATACTACAAGCAGCCAGAAAGAAACAATTTGAGTATTGTGGAAACCCAATCAGAATAACCCAAGATCTGGCAGCCTCTACATTAAGAGATTGAAGGGCTTGGAATACGATATTCCGGAGGTCAATGGAGCTAGGATTAAAACCCAGAATCACCTACCCAGCAAAATTGAGTATCATGCTCCAAGGCAAAATATGGATAAAATAGACGACTTTCAAGCTTTCTCAGTGAAAAGATCATAGCTGAATAGGAAATTTGACTTTCAAACACAAGAATCAAGAGAAGCATGAAAAGGTAATAAAGAAAAAGAACAAGAAAAAGAAAGTGCAAGGGACTTACTGAAGTTGAACTGTTTTGTTTACATTCCTACATGGAAAGATGATGTGTATGATTCATGAGACTGCAGTATTAGGGTAGCTGAAGGGAATATGCATATATATATATATATATATATATATATATATATATATACACACACACACACACATACATATATATATACACATATATGTTTATGTGTGTATATATATATGTTTATGTGTATATATATAAGTGAATGTGTATGTATGTATATATGTATGTATATATATGTATATATATGTGTGTATGTATATATATATATATATATATATATAGAGAGAGAGAGAGAGAGAGAGAGAGAGAGAGAGAGAGAGAGAAAGAGAGAGAGAGAGAGGGAGCAGACATAGGGTGAGTTGAAGATGAAGGGAAGATATCTAAAAGAATTAAAATCAAATTAAGGGATGAGAGAGGAATATATTGAGAGAGGGACATAGGGAGAGATAGAATGGGGTGGATTATCTCACATAAAGGTGGCAAGAGGAAGCAGTTATGTGGGAGGAGGGGAGAGGGCAGGTGAGGGTGGAATGTGTGAATCTTGCTCTCATCAAATTTGGCCTGAGGAGGGAATGCCATACATACTCAAATGGGTATCTTACCCCACAGGAAAGAAGAGGGAAGAAGATAAAAAAAGGGGGGATGATGGAGGGGAGGGCAGATGGGGGTGGAGGTAATCAAAAACAAACACTTTGCAAAGGGGACAGGGTCAAGGGAGAAAACTCAATAAAGGGGGATAGCTTAGGAAGGAGCAAAATATAGTTAGTCTTTCACAACATGAGTACTGTGGAAGGGTTATACATAATGATACACATGTGGCCTATGTTGAATTTCTTGACTTCTTAGGGAGGGTGGGTGGGAAGGGAAGAGGGGAGAGAATTTGGAACTCAAAGTTTTAAAAACAGATGTTCAAAAACAAAAAAAAGTTTTTGCATGCAACAAGAAAATAAGATACACAGGCAATGGGGCGTAGAAATTTATCTTGCCCTACAAGAAAGGAAGGGAAAAGGGGATGGGAGGGGATCGGGATGATAGAAGGGAGGGCTGACTGGTAAGCAGGGCAACCAGAATATATGCCATCTTGGAGTGGGGGGGGAGGGTAGAAATGGGGAGAAAATTTGTAGTTCAAACTCTTGTCAAAATCAATGCTGAAAACTAAATATGTTAAATAAATAAATTTAAAATGTAATAAAGAATAGAATGATTGTAAGTCATGAATTTCTTTAAAAGCCTATTTCCCCCCCTGAAGTATTTTATTCAATTTTTCTGTGTAATTCTTGGTTTTAATCCTAGCTCCTTTGACTTCTGGAATGTCATATTCCAAGTCCTTAGATACCTTAATGTAGAAGCTATAGATTTTGTGTTATCATGATTGTGTTTCCAGAACACTTAAAATGTTTGTTTCTGTGGAAGGGTTATACATAATGATACATGTGTGGCCTAGGTTGAATTGCTTGACTTCTTGGGGAGGGTGGGTGGGAAGGGAAGAGGGGAGAGAGTTTGGAACTCAAAGTTTTAAAAACAGATGTTCAAAAACAAAAAAAAAAGTTTTTGTGTGCAACTAAAAAATAAGATACACAGGCAATGGGGCGTAGAAATTTATCTTGCCCTACAAGAAAGGAAGGGAAAAGGGGATGAGAGGGGAGGGGGGTGATAGAGGGGAGGGTTGACTGGGGAACAGGGCAACCAGAATATATGCCATCTTGGAGTGGGGGGGAGGGTGGAAATGGGGAGAAAATTTGTAATTCAAACTGTTGTGAAAATCAATGCTGAAAACCAAATATGTTAAATAAATAAATTTAAATACTTTCAAAAAAATGTTTGTTTCTAGCTGCTTACAATATTTTCTCCCTGACCTGGAATTTGACTACAATATTCCTTGGAGTTTTCCTTTTGGGATCTTTTTCAAGAGGTGATTGGTTTCAGTTTACCCTCTGGTTCTAAAATATCAGGGCTGTTTCCTTGACAATATCTTGAAAGATGGTGTCTAGGCTCTTTTGTTGATCATGGCTTTCAGGTATTCCAATAATTTTTATATTATCTCTGCTGGATCTATTCTCCAGGTCAGTGGTTTTTCCAATGAGATATTTCACATTGTCTTCTTTTTTCATTCTTTTGGTTTTGTTTTATAATTTCTTGATTTCTCATATAGTCATTAGGCTTCATTTGCTCCATTCTAAATTTTGAAGAATGATTTTTTTCAGTGAGCTTTTGGACCTCCTTTTACATTTAGCCAATTTTGCTTTTTAAGGCATTCTTCTCCTCATTGGCTTTTTGGACCTCTTTTGCCATTTGGGTGAGTCTATTTTTAAAGTGATATTTTCTTCTGTATTTTTTGGATCTCCTTTAGAAAGTTGTTGACGTGTTTTTCATTAGTTTCTAGTATCCCTCTCATTACTTTTCCCAATTTTTCCTCTACTTCTCTTACTTGATTTTCAAAATCCTTTTAAGCTCTTCCATGGCCTGAAACCAATTCTTAGAGGCTTTTTACTTTGTTGTATTCTTCTGGCTGTGTGTTTTGATCTTCTTTGTCACCAAAGTAAGATTCTATAGTTTGAGGTTTTTTTTTTTTTTTTTACAGTCTGCTCATTTCTCAGCTGACTACTTGTCTTTTGAGCTTTTTGTCAAAGTATGACTCTGCTTCCAAAGTGGAGAGTGCCCTGTCCCAAGCTTCAGGGGTTTTGTGCTGATTTTTTCTGAGCTACTTGTAGGAACCTGTAAATTTTCAGTTCTTTTGAGGTGGTATGATCTCAGAAGAGGTGTTTTCTCCTGTACTGGTCTGTGCTCTGGTTTATGAATGACCTCAAGTACTCTTTTCTGCCTAATACTTCTAGGAGGACTCCCTCTCCACAGCCACCACAAGCTCTGCCACACCAGTGCTCCTCCTCCCCCCAGGACCAGCAATCAGGACTGTGACCCAGATCCAAGCAGGGAAAAGCAAGAGAATCCTGCCTCAGAGCCAGCAAAGAGATTTCTGCACTCCTGCTTTGATTAGCCACTTGATTTTCTACCCCCACCCCCACTGTCTGTGTGTCTAGAGCTCCAGAAGTAGCCACTGCTGCTGCAGCCACCTCCGCCTCCCCAGGGCTGGGGCCAGACTGTACCCTTATCTAACCCAAGTCCAACAGAGTTTTCCCACTGACCTGCTAAGTTATCTTAGGCATTTGTGGATTGAGAAGTCTGGAAACTGGCACAGCTCAGTGATTCAGTCCTCTGAGGCCTGCTCTACCAGGTCTGTTCTAGACTGGTCTGTGCTAATGCAGCCTACCCTAGGTCATGATCCATTCCCAGCATGGTAACATAGCCCCTTCCCAGCAACCATCCAGGCCATCTTGGGCTGAAGACTTGTTTCACTCTGTCATTTCATGGGTTCTGTATATCTAGAATTTGTTTAGAGTAATTTTTTACAGGTGTTTGGAGGGATGTGGAGGAGAGCCCCAAAAAGTCCCTTCTTTTACTCTGCCATCTTGGCTCTGCCCCCTGACCAATATCTTATACTATGTTCTGCAATACATTCTAAATAGGTGAAAAATTCTAAATAGGTACATGACCTGAATATTAAAGATCATACTATATATAATTAGAATAGAAGCAGATCATATACCAGCGTCTGGAGTTTCATCTTGTTGAAAGTTTGTGGACCGGGTGGCTAGTGTAGCCTTTCTCTTGGTAATATGTTGGACAGAGGCAGAGAGAGTCCTTAGCAAACCTAAGTTAGGCACTAGTTAATGGGTTTTAAACTTTCCTTTGGTATCTTAGTGTCCTAATCCATGGAGATAGCTGAAGTTGCTTTGCTTTAGTATGTAAAGAGGTATGAAAGGTTGTGAGGATCAGAGATAATGTTTAGCTCTCCACCTCCATCTTGTCACTCATGTGAGCCTGAAGTACCTCAGGCAGAACATTTATTATTTCTCAAATAAGAGATAGAGCCAGTTGCAAAAGGTAAAATAGATAATTTTGATTACTTAAAGCTGAAAAGTTTCTGCACACTAAATCAATGTATAGGATTAATAGGGTAAAAAGGGAAGCAGTTGAATGGGAAAAACATTTTTCAATCAAATTTCTCTGATAAGGGTTTAATATTCAAGGTAGCCTTTGCCCATTAGATAAGTGGTCAAAGGCTATGAGCAAATAATTCCCAAAAGAAGAACTGCAATGTATTCCCTACTAGACAAAATAATGCTCCAAATAACTAATAATAAGAAATACAAATCAACACAACCCTGACGTTTCATATGACACCATCCAAATTGGAAAATATGGAAAAAAGTGGCAATAGTCAAAGTTGGAGGGTTTGTGGAATGGTAGACAGAGTATTTTAGTGGTGGAGCTATCAAATAGTACAGACCTTTTGGAAAACAATTTGGAATTATGCCAATAAAATGACTAAAACCTCCATATCTTTTGACCAAGAGATTCCATTACTGGGGTTATGGTTCCAGGAAGCAACTGATAGGAAAAAAGGCCCAATATACACCAAGTTATTTATAGTATCACTTTTTGTGAACTGAAATCAAATCAAAGACCAATTGACTGGGGAACAGCTAAACAAATATATTGAGTGTATTTAATTAATAATTAATATAATATATTATGTGTATTTAATATATTAATTATTAATAATAATATATTGAGTGTATTTAATTAATAATTAATAATCAATTTAATTAATAATACAGTATAGTAATACTGTAAGCAATGAGCAATGTGATAAACACAAAGAATACAAAGAAATATGGAAAGATCTACATGATCTGATGAAAAGTGAAATAGAACCAGGAAAACAATATACACATTGAGTACAAACAATATAAATAACAATACAGAAAAATTCAAAAGTATATTTAACAAAATAATAAATTTTGTTTATGTTATGGGGATTTACTAGAACCTTTTCCAATAAATGCAAGAGTAAAGCTAAGATGTCCACTCTCTCCAATATTATTTGATGTAATCCTGGAAATAATAGCAACAGCAATTAGACAAAAGAAAGAAATCACAGAATAAATATATTTTGGTTTCTTGGTGTCCTAGACAAACCTAGATCATGGAGATGCTTCTTGCATCTCTCTCTTTCTCCTTCCTTCCCTTCTTCTCTCTCTGTCTCTGTCTCTCCTCCACTTTATCTCTCTCTGTCTCTCTCTCTTCCTCCCCCTCTCCCTGTCCCTCTCCTTCTTCCTCTCCCTCACTTCCTCCATCCCCCCCTCTCTCTTCCTTATTTCTCTGCTCCCCTCTGCCCCATGAAATATCATTATTATGAAGATGTATTGTATTAGACACATTCTCATGAGTTAATTATAATATTTTTCTGTATTGGGGAAGTACTTCAAACATGACTGAAATTAAGAAATGTGAGAGGATAACATCAATCCATCTCCTTCATGGTGGTGGGAAGTCTACATTGCATATGACTTTTCAATCTGTTGATCAATTGTGCTGATTTTTTTTCTATCTCTCCTCCCACTGTCTCTGTCTCTCTTTCCAAAATACTATTTGTTCTATGGGGTGGTGCTCTGGAAGGGGAAGGAGGAGGGATGGTGGGGAATACTATGATGATATAAAAAATAAAGACAAAAAAACCTTATTTTATAGTCTTTAAAAAGTTGTTTACAGTTTTATCTTCATTGTATAAATTATTATTGATCTGATACCTTTATTCTGCATCAGTCCATAGCATCTAAGATTCTCTCATATCCTCTGCCCTGCCATTTTTCAAGGTATAATAATATTGTGTTACATTCCTATAGTATAATATGTTCAGCCATTCCCTAATCATTTAAGAGGCAATGTATAGTCCTCTCAGCAAGTGGAAACTAGTGACTTTATGAGAAATGTAGATATTATAAAATGGAACCAAAAGAATGAAAAAAAATGGAAGAAAATGTGAAATATCTCATTGGAAAACCACTCACCTGGAAAATGGACTCAGGAGAGATAATTTAAAAATTATTGGACTAAATGAAAGCCATAATCAAAAAAAGAGCCTAGGTATCATCTTTCAAGAAATTATCAAGGAGAACTGCCCTGATGTTCTATAGCCACAGGGTAAAATAGAAATTAAAAGAATCCACCAATCACCTGCTGGAAAAGATACCAAAAAGAAAACTCCTAGGAATATTGTGGTCAAATTCCAGAGCTCCCAGATCAAGGAGAAAATATTGCAAGCATCCAGAAAGAAACAATTTTAGTATTGTGGAGACACAATCAGGATAATACAAGATCTAGCAGCTTCTACATTAAGGGATCAAAGGGCTTGGAATATGATATTCTAGAGGTCAATGGAGCTAGGATTAAAACCAAGATTCACCTACCCAGCAAAACTGAGTATTGTGCTACAAGGGCAAATATGGATTCTCAATAAAATAGAGGACTTTCAAGCTTTCTCAGAGAAAAGACCAAAGCTGAATAGAAAATTTGACTTTCAAACATAAGAATCAAGAGAAGCATGAAAAAGTAAACAAGGAAGAGAAATCACAAGGGACTTCCTAAGTTGAACTGTTTTGTTTACATTCCTACATGGAAAGATGATGTGTATAATACATGAGACTTCAGTATTAGGGTAGTTGAAGTGAATATATATATATGGCACAGGGTGAGTTGAATATGAAGGGATGATATCTAAAAAAATAAAATCAAATTAAGGGATGAGAGAGGAATATATTCAGAGAGGGAGACAGGGAGAGATAGAATGGGGTAAATTATCTCACATAAAAGTTGCACAAAAAAGCAGTTCTGTAGGAGGGGAAGAGGGAGCAGGTGAGGGAGAATCAGTGAATCTTGCTGTCATCAGAATTGACCTGAGGAGGGAATAACATACACACTCAATTGGGTATCTTACCCCACAAGAAAGAAGGAGGAAGGGGATGAAAAAGGGGGGATGATAGAAGAGAGGGCAGATGGGGGAGGAGGTAATCAAAAACAAACACTTTCAAAAAGGGACGGTGTCAAAGGAGAAATCTGAATAAAGGGGGATAGGATAGGAAGGAGGAAGATATAGTTAGTCTTTCAAATACGAGACTTGTGGAAGGGTTTTACATAATGATATGCATGTGGCCTATGTGGAATTGCTTGCCCTCTTAGGGAGGCTGGATTGGGAGGGAAGAGAGGAGAGAATTTGGAACTCATATTTTGAAAGCAGATGTTCAAAAAAAAGTTTTTTCACGCAACTAGGAAATAAAATATACAGGCAATGGGGCATAGAAATCTATCTTGCCCTACAGGAAAGTAAGGGAAAAGGGGATGACGGGGAGTGGGGTGACAGAAGGGAGGGCTGATGGGGGAATGGGGCAACCAGAATATATGCCATCTTGGAGTGGGCGGGGAGAGTAGAAATGGGGAGAAAATTTGTAATTCAAATTCTTATGAAAATCAATGCTGAAAACTGAAAATATTAAATACATAAATAAAAAAAGAAAAAAAGAAATCATGAAAAACATGTTTTTATATTAACCATATTTAATTTTTTTTTGATTTGTGGTTTATTGGTGCGTGGACAAAAATGCTATTTTTGACCCAAAAGTTTTGGAGAGAAGGTCCCTTAAGACAACTTAAAATTTTATGACTTATTATTCCTTTTAAATATATAGTGAAGGTAGCATGTAAATTTCCTTTCATTCTTTTTTCCTTCACTCACCCCTCCCCTGCTCTAGAGGTGGTCACCATTAGAGAAACACACACACACACACACACACACACACACACACACACATGCGTATATATACATATACGCATGTGTGTGTGTTTGTGTTTATATATGCATAAAATTATATGTATATATGTAAATATATATGTAAAATTATTCTATACATACTTCTATTAGTTCTTTCTCTGGATATAGATACCATCTTTCTTTATATGACCTTTATAGTTAATTTGGGATTTTATAATAGTCAATATAACTTATTCGCCTAGAGTGTATATATTTTTAAAATCATTTATTAACAATCTTGAAGAGACAGCATTTCCTGACTGATGAGTTTGACATGGAAAAACAAGGAGACAGTTGATGTCAGTAAGCACAGAAAGGCCCCAAGTGATTTCCTTTTCTTTCTTTTTATATGAAGCAGTCGCAAGATCATGGGAAATTCCTAGTGTTAATCCCTATGAGAGGTATTTCCAGGCTATTAGCTTCCTCAGAGAAGTTTCGATGTCCCTGTTCCTTAGGCTATAAATGAAAGGGTTCAGGGTTGGGGGCACCACTGTATAAATTATAGACAACAACAGATCTAGAACTGAGTCAGATTCCTGGGGTGGCTTTAGATAAGCAATGGCACCTGTTGTGATAAAAACCATGAGAACAATGAGATGGGGCAGGCAAGTGGAGAAGGCTTTTGACCTACCCTCTGTGGTTGGAATCTTCAGTACAGTTGAGAAGATGTAGCTGTAAGATATTGTGATATAAATAAAACATAAAATTCCCAAACCAAACCCAAAAGCCATAGTGAAATCAACTACAGTGTGTCTCTCAGAGCAGGAGATCCTGAGTAAGGCAGGGACATCACAGAAGAACTGGTGGATCTCTTTGGAGCTACAGAAAGGCAAGGTGAATATACTAGCTGAGTAGAGAGCCCCTAACAAACCTCCACTGAGCCAGGAAACAATTGCCATCTTCACACAAATCTCTTTGGTCATGATGACTTCATAGTGCAGGGGCTGACAGATAGCCACATAGCGATCATAGGACATCATTGTGAGGAGAGAAAGCTCTGATTCTGCAAAGAAAATTACTAAAAAGAACTGTAATAGACACCCTAAGAAAGAAATGGAATGACTATGGCTCAGGGAATTTCTGATACATTTAGGCAGTGTGGTAGAAATAAAGCAAAGATCTAAAAAGGACAGGTTCTTCAGGAAGAAGTACATGGGGGAGTGGAGATGGACATCCAGAGAGATGAGGGTGAAGATGAGCAGGTTCCCCATCAAAGCCACCAGATAGATGAGTAAGAAGAGTATGGCATGTAAGACCTGTAGTTCCCAGGTGTTGGAAAAGCTTATCAGGAGGAATCCTGTCACCATGGTGAGGTTGGCCATGCTCAGGGAGTTCTCTTGCTTGTCTGTACAGAAAAAGAAGCAGTTATCAACTGACGAGAACACAGTGTGCTGGACATCAAGAGACTTTGGTTCAGGCCTACTCTGTGATCTTGTGCAAATCTCCTTGGTTTGGTTTGGTCATTTGCTAAATGAGGAGATGAAACTATATCAGAGTCTCAGCCTTAGGTTCAGGAATTTTTAAAAACGTATTTTGATAAGTATATTTCCCCATTGATGATTTCTTTTGAAAGCTATGTATCTTAATTTATACATTTAAATATACTATTCTGAGGAGGCAGTGGTAGGCTTTACCAGAAGCAGCTCAGAACACAAGACAGGTTAAGGATCCCTGAACTAGATGATTTTAAGGGCTCTTTTACTTTCCAAAGGATCTGTATTTCTAGGATCAGCATCCACATCTTGAAAAAGTTGATAATACCAATATATATCCAAAGCATATGAATTTTAATCACAAGAATCTTGTGAGATACATGGGTCAAGTAGTATTATTCCATTTTGAACACAAGATACTATATCTCAGAGAAGTCATGTGACTTTCTAGTGATCATACAAGAATTGTCAGAACCTGGCTGCTAACCCCATGCTTCTGATTCTAAGGTTGAGTTAAAACTACTCCAGGTACCTGTATTGAAGCAAACCTGAACTTTCTCTTTGTTAATAAATTACTTTCTTCCCATTCTTCAGGAATGTTAGTGATATAGGTAGATTATTTACCAATTTTATATAATGCCCACTGCCCAAGATGGTAACCCAACCAAGACACTGTCATATTGACAGCCTTATTAACCTAATAATAAAATTGTCCTGCAAATGAAGTCAGTGGCATGGATTTGGCACCAACCTGAGCCATTTTAAATTTTATACTCTGCCTTAGTCAAAGACTATGCCACCAGTAACTCAGAACAACCATCTTGAAATGCAAATCTATTGTCAACTGGAGAACTAATTTCGAAATCATCTTTGTCTGCTGTGAGGCTGTTCTACTATTTGTATAATGAAAGCAGAATGGCTTTCTGCCCCTCTGGAGTGTGATTCGTATTACTTGGTTTAAAGTACCCATCTATATCCAGGAGCTATATGCGACAGTGGATAGAGTGCCAGACTTGTAATTAGGAAGAACTGAGGCTAAATCCAGGCTCAGACACTTATAGCTGTGGCACTCTGGACAAATCACTTAACTTCTGCTTGCTTCAGTTTCCTCATTTGTAAAACAGAAGGAATAAAAATAGTACCTCCCTCCTAGAGTTGTTGTGAGTGTCAAGTGAAATAATAATGACAAATCAACATGTGATTACTCCTGCATTCAACTTCTTTAATCCTATTTAGGTGCTTAAGAACAGAGCTGATGAAGGTCAAAAACTACTAACTGGGCCCATTGCCAATTTTGATTATCTAAACTCAGCAAGGCAATCCTTTTTTCCTCCTCTTAAATCATTTTTTAAAAAATGACATTCTCCACTTTGTCTTTTCCCAAACTTATGTACTCTCTTTAAATTTCCCATACTCTTTTTATCAACAATTCTCATAAGTTAGGACTTCATTTCATACTTCATTTAGAAAATAGAGACTATTCTTGGTGGGATTCTTCTTTTTCCCTTCTTTTTTAGCCATAATTCCTTGATATCTTCCATTCTCTCCTCCTTTACTCCTTGATGATGATGTGAGGTGACAATTCTTCAGACAAAGGTGAAACTTTATCCATACCTTTGATCCTTTCCTATTCTGTCTTTATTATTTTCATTATTTTCTCTCCCTCTGAACATTCCCTATCCACTACTGGTTCCTCCTCTGCTACTTATAAACACACCTAATTTTTCCCCATTCTTAAAAGAATATCTTCATTAGACTTTACAATCTTTGACAAGAAGTAATCCTTCCATCTCTCTCTTCCCTTTCTCAGCCTGTCTAGAATAATGCTGTCTATCGGTTTAGACTCCACTGCCTGTTCTCCCATACTTCCTAACAATTCTACAATCTGTTACATGACCTCATCAGCCACTTGAAATTATCCTTTCCCAAGTCAATAATTTGTTAATTGATAGATATGATTGTCTTTTCTCTAGCCTTATTCTTCTTAGTCTCTGTGCAGTATTTAAAACTGCTGGCTACCTCTTCCTTTTATATAGTCTTTGGTCTCTGAATTTTTGTGACCCTGCCCTCTTTTGGTTCTATTCCCATCTATTTTATGACTCATTTTAGTTTCTCTTGCTGATTCATTCCTATAACATACTAAGTGTGGGTAGATTCCAAAGTTTTGTTATAGGCTCTTTTTCTGCTCTTCCTGGATCCCCTTTGTGAGCTTATTAGTTCACATAGATTTATCTAGTCTCTCTATGATGATCAGTCTTACATCTATATTTCCTGACCTAGTATCTATCCTGAGCACCAGTGTTGCATCATCCATTGCCTATTGAACATTTCAAAAATGGAAGTTCTATAGACATCTCAAACTCAACATGTTCAAAAGAGGAGTTATTATCTCTACTAAGTCTTTATATTATTATAAATCTACTAAGTCTTTCCACTTTCCCCTCCCCACCATTCTAAAAGAGCCCTCTGCTTCTGAAGTCTCTTACTTCTATCAAGGGGGCACTCTTATTCTTTCAGCCACCCAGATTCAGAACTGATATTCTTCTTACCTCACTCTCACTTACTATAGACATCCAACAAGTCTTCAAAGCTTGTGCTTTCTATCTCCACAACTCACGTTGATTCTGTTCCTTTCATTTACTTAGCTACCACCCTAGTTAGTCTCTGATTACCTATCACTAGACTCTGAATAGTCTCTTAACTGGGGTCCCAGTCTCAGGTCTGTCTCCTCTACAACCTATCCTTCACACAGCTGCCAAACTGGCTTTTCTAAAGCAAAATCTGAGCATGGCACTTCCCTGCTCACTAAACTTCATGAGCTCCCTAATAATATTCTGACATATATATATGTATATATATAAAATATTGTTTCATAAAAGAAAATTGAAGTTCATACCTTGCAATCCATTTATTTCTTCAATCCATTGCCTGAGGGTCAGACTATGAGATCACCATACATTATTACATAAGCTTATGTGGAGGAATAGTAATTTTTCAAAAGTGGAGGTGGTTCATACACCGAATTATGACATGAAGAGGTAAAAAAATTCTGATCATCCTTCTTCTAATTCCTGGTCCCAGTATGACCCCATCATTTCCTAGTTCACTGCAAGTATACTGGGTTTGGATGCCTTAGTGTCTCTTTATATATGATTTAATACTTCTCTAATTTGACTGTAGTATTCAGTGTATATAAAGAATCAAGTTTCTTAGAAACTAATGAATGTTTCCCTTGATGCCAAAATACTTGGCAGAAGCTTGCATCATTATATTTTCCTTTAGGGATGCAAGCCCTCTCATTTTTGGGCATCCTCTGAGGATCATAGAACAAGAGTTCTCTAGAGTGTTCGTACAGCATTCAACATCATTTGCCCTAAGTCCCTGAATAGCTTAAGCATGAGAACTTACTGCCAGCTTATTAGTACAACCCCTGTGAGTTAAGTGACATTTTAGGACTCTATGATATCTTATGCCTCATGTTGATAACCACATAAATATTACTGTGTTCATTGGGTTAAATTTAAAATTCATTTTTATTCCAACCTCTACCCCCCACCAAGAATCACATTCCACAGA
This sequence comes from Trichosurus vulpecula, assembly GCF_011100635.1. NCBI lineage: Eukaryota > Metazoa > Chordata > Mammalia > Diprotodontia > Phalangeridae > Trichosurus > Trichosurus vulpecula. The sequence continues at coordinate 197,156,663 of NC_050579.1, forward strand.
GAATTATGAAACAACCACTTTCCCTTGCCAAAAGAAAACAATTCCAACAACCAAAATCCATACCTTTGTAAGTGTTAGGAAAAGCTACACAGAAAAGTGATTATTACTGATGCTGCCTACAATCTTTTAAAAAAATCATTTGTTAAAAGGAAAGAATTATGCTTTAATTTTGAAAAGTTGACACATTTGTTATCTTTGTATTCCCAAACTCTGGCACATAGTAGGCATTTATTGAATTATGGATAGAAGTCATGAAGTTATTCACTTTATTGCTTTGATACAGATCAAAATGTCTACCATAGCAAATGTCTTATTAAAGTCCCTACAGCACTACAGTATGAAACTTCTGTGTCATTTTATTTAATCAATTTCCAAAATTCCTCATTGCTTTTCTTTTTTTGTCTGAATTATTCATAGTATGTTTTGTTCACTCAGAACATTTCCTCCATTGATCTTTTCCTATATGGTCTAACCCATTCTTCTTCTTTCTAGGCCCTTGATTTCTGCACCTGAGTAGAGCTTCTTAATTGCTAAGGCTCTGTGTTAAGGCTCTCTTTTATTTGTCTTCTTTTTCATTCTTTGAATATTATATTCCCCTGTCTAGTCACATTCAAATAATAGGAATCATGCCATAAATCTTCAATTATACTTATGGAATCAATTTTCCACTTTGAATTATGACATCTTGTTTATCACTGAAACTTCGAGGGAACTTACGCATAGACTTTTTACTCCACAAAAAAATTCTCATATCTTTCCTGGATCTTGTATTGTGGCCTTCTAAGGGCCTCAAGTATTATCCTTATGTCTTCATCTTAGTTATACTCTATGGTACCCAGCTTGGTGGATATATTTTTAAAAAGTTATTATTAATTTATTTTTAACTTTCATTAAAATAATTGAGTTCTGAGTTCTTTCCCTCACTCCCATGGGAGGGGGCGCGAAATGTAATATCATGTGAAATCACGCAAAACAGATTTCCATATTAGCCATGTTGTGAAAATAAGAAAAATAAAGAACATGAAAAATATGCTTCAATCTATACTCAGAATCCATCAGTTCTTTCTTTGGAGGTGCACCGCATTTTTCATCACAAGTCCTTCAGAATTGTCTGTGATCGTTGTACTGATCAGAATAGCTAAGTCATTCAGAGTTAATCACTGTATAATATTGCTGTTATAGTGTACAATATTCTCCTAGTTCTGCTCATTTCACTTTGCATGAGTTTGTATAAGTCTTCCCAGGTTTTTCTGAAACCATTCTGCTCATCATTTATTTTATTTTATTTTATTTTAAATTTAGGAATAAAATAAGCATTTCCATAACATAATACAACAAAAAAGATGATTGCAAATGAAACTGCAAATCAAATATGCACAACTTTCTATTCCTTTCAAATATAAAACAAAAACATGTAAATTTCTTTTTTCTTCTCTCCCCCACCTCTTATAGCACGATAGTATTCCATTACAATCATATACCATAATGCCTTTTAAAAAATTATTTGATTTATTTTTAGTTTTTAACATTCACTTCTATAAGATTTTGAGTTCTAAATTTTCTACCCCTTCCTCCTCCCTCCTCCCCAAGATGGCATGCAATCTAATATAGGCTCTATATATACATTCATATTAAGCATATTTTCACATTAGTCATGTTGTAAAGAAGAATTAGAACCAATGTGTGGAACCATGAGAAAGAAGAAACAAAACAAAAGAAAAAAGAGTGCAAATAGTATGCTTCAATCTGCGTTCAGACTCCATAATTCTTTTTCTGAATATGGATAGCATTTTCTATCATGAGTCTTTTGGAGTCGTTTTAGGTCCTTGCATTGCTGAGAATGGTTAAGTCTATCGAAGTCAGTCTTTTCACAATGTGGCTGTAACTGCGTACAATGTTTTCCTGGTTCTCCTCAATTCACTCAGCATTTGTTCATATAAGTCTTTCCAGTCTTATAAGTTCATATAAGTGTTTTCTGAAGTCTGCCTGCTCATCATTTATTCCGTAGTATTCCATGATGTCCATACACCACAACTTGCTCAACTGTTCCCCAATTGATGGGCATCCTCTCAACTTCCAATTCTTGGCCACCAAAAAAAGAGCTGCTATAAATATTTTTTTACATGTGGGTCCTTTTCCCCATTTGTATGATCTCTTTGAGATACACTAGAAGAGGTATTGCAGGGTCAAATGGTATGCAGTTTTATAGCCTTTTTGGGATAGTCCAAAATTGCTCTCCAAAATGGTTGAATCAGTTCACAAATCCCCCAGCAATGCATTAGTGTTCTAATTTCTCCACATCTCTAACATTCATCGTTTTCCTGTTTTCTCATGTTAGCCAATCTGGTAGGTATGATGTGGTATGTTAGAGTTGTTTTGGTTTGCATTTCTCTAATCAGTAGTGATTTAGAACATTTTTGTATGACTATAATAGCTATAATTTATTCATCTGAAAATTGCCTGTTTGTATTTTTGACTATCAATTGGGAAATGACTTGTGTTCTGATAAATTTGACTCAGTTCTCTATATATTTTAAAAATGAGACCTCTATTAGTGAAACTGGCTGTAAAAATTGCTTCCTAGCTTTCTTTTCCCCTTCTAATCTTAGTTGCATTGGCTTTGTGCAAAAGATAAAAACTTTTCAATTTAATGCAATCAAAATAATCCATTTTGTATTTAATAATCTTCTGCATCTCTCATTTGGTCATGAATTCTTCCATTCTTTCTAAATCTGGCAGGTAAATTATTCCTTACTCTCCTAGTTTGTTTATAATACCGGCCTTTATATATAAACGATGTACTCATTTTGACTTTATCTTGATATGTGGTATAAAATGTTGGTCTATGCCTAGTTCCTGCCATACTGTTTTCCAGTTTTCCCAGCAGTTTTTGTTAAATAGTGAGTTCTTACCCCAGAAGCTGGAGTCTTTTGACTTATCAAACAGTAGATTATTATAATCTTTGACCACTGTGTCTTGTGTATCTAACCCATTCCACTGACCTACTACTCTGTTTCTTAGCCAGTACCAAGTAGTTTTGATGATTTCAGCTTTATAATATAGCTTTACATCTGGTGGGCTAGGCTGCCTTCCCTTGCATTTCTTTTCATTAATTCCATTGATATTCTGGACCTTTAGCTCTTCCAGATGAATTTTGTTATTATTTTTTTCTAGCTCTATAAAATAATTTTTGGTAGTTTGATTGGTATGGCACTGAATAAATGAATTAATTTAGATAGAGTTGTCATTTTATTATAATAATTCGGCCTACCCATGAGCGACTGATATTTTTCCATTTATTTAGATATTACTTTATTTGTGTGAAAAATGTTTTATATTTGTGTTCATATAGATTATGAGCTTGTCTTGACAGGTAGATTCCTAAATATTTTAAAATGTCTGCAGTAACTTTAAATGGAATTTCTCTTTCTATCTCTTGGTGTTGGGGTCTATTAGTAATATATAGAAATGCCAACGATTTATGTGGTTTTATTTTATATCCTGCAACTTTGCTGAAGTTGTTTATTATTTCTAATATTTTTAGCTTGTTTCTCTAGGATTCTCCAAATATTCCATCATATAATCTGCAAAGAGTGATAGCTTTGTTTCTTCTTTACCTGTTTTAATTCCTTCAAGTTCTTTTTCCCTCTTTTATTCATAAAACTAACATTTCTTATACAATAATAGAATAACAGAGGTGATAATGGACATACTTGTTTCACCTCCGATCTTATTGAAAATGCTTCTAGCTTATCCATATCACATATAATGCTTGCTGATTGTTTTGGATAAATGCTACTTATCATTTTTTAAGGAAGACTCCATTTATTCCTATGCTCTCTAGTGCTTTTAATAGGAATGGGCATTGTATTTTTCAAAAGCTTTTTCTGCATCTTTTGAGATAATCATATGATTTATGTTAGGTTTGTTGTTGATGCGATTAATTATGCTGATAGTTTTCTTAATATCGAAAGAGCCCTGCATTCCTGGTATAAGTGCTACCTAGTCATAGCATATTATCTTTGAGATAAGTTGCTATGACCTATTTATTAATGTTTTATTTAAAATTTTTGCATCCATATTCACTAGGGAAATTGGTCTATTATTTTCTTCCTCTCTTTTGGTTCTTCCCAGTGTAGGTATCAGCCCCATATTTGTATCATAAAAAAAAATTTCTTAGTACTGCTTCTTCACCTATTTTCCAAAATAGTTTATATAGCATTGGAATCAGCTGCTTTTTAAAGGTTTGATTGAATTCACTTGTAAATCCATCTAACCCGGAGATTTTTCTTATTGATTTCATTAATTTTTTTCAATTTCTTTTTCTGAAATGGGTTTATTTAAGTATTTTATTTCCTCTTTTATTTCCCTGCACAATATATATTTTTGTTGATATCCATCCATTTCACTAAGATTATCAAATTTATTGGCATAGTGTTGAGTAAAATAGGTCTTAATTATTGTTTTAATTACTTCTTCATTGGTGGTGAATTCATCCATTTAATTTTTGATACTGGTAATTTGATTTTCTTCTTTCTTTAAATCAAATTAACCAAAAGTTTATTTATTTTATTTGTTTTTTTTTTCATAAAATCAACTCTTAGCTTTATGTATTAGTTCAATAGTTTTCTTAATTTCAATTTTATTAACCTCTCCTTTGGTTTTCAGAATTTCTAATCTGATATTTAATTGGAGATTTTTAATTTGTTCTTTTCTAGCATTTTAGTCGCATGCCCAATTCATTGATCTCCTCTTTCTCTATTTTTTTCATGTAAGCATTCAGAGATAAAACTTCCTCTAAGAACTGATTTGTTACATCCCATAAGTTTTGGTATGTTGTCTTATTATTTTCATTCTGTTGAATGAAGTTATTAATTGTTTCTATGATTTGTTCTTTGACCCACTCATTCTTTAGGATTAGATTATTTAGTTTCCAATTAATTTTTAGTGAATCTTTCCATGTAATTTTTATTGCATCATTATCTGAAAAAGATGCATTTAATATTTCTGCCTTTCTGCATTGTATAGTGAGGTTTTATGCCCTACTATATGGTCAATTTTTGTGTAGGTGCCATGTACTACTGAGAAAAAGATATATTCCTTTCTGTTTCCCTAGAGGTCTTTCATATTCAACTTTTCTAAAGTTCTATTCACCTCCTTAACTTCTTTGTTATTTTGTGGTTAGATTTATCTAGGTCAGAGAGGGGGAGGTTGAGGTCCCCCACTAGTATAGTTTTGATTTCTGTTTCTTCCTGTAACTCCCTTAACTTTTCCTCTAAGAATTTGGATGCTATACCACTTGATTCATATATGGTTAGTAATGATATACATTGTCTATGGTACCTTTTAATCAGGATGTCGTTTCCTTCCTTATCTCCTTTAATTAGATCTCTTTTTACTTTTGCTTTGTCAGAGATCAGGATTGTTACCCCTGCTTTCTTTTTCTTTTACTTGAGCTGAAGCATAATATATTCTACTCCAGCCTTTTACCTTTATTCTGTGTGTACCCCTTTGCTTCAAATGTGTTTATTGTAAACAACATATTGTAGGAATCTGGTTTTTTATCCACTCTGGTATCTGCTTCCATTTTCTGGGAGAGTTGATCACATTCACGGTTATGATTACTATCTATATCTTTCTCTCCATCCCATTCACTCCTTCCCCATTTATGTTTTTCTCTCCTTCCTCCAGCAGCCAAATCTCTGCGCGCTTCAACACAATTCCAGGAAGCACAATGCCAAGTGGGCAGACTTCCTCCAGCAGCCAAACCTCCCTGTGTTTCAGAGCAGCTTAGATGAGCAGGCTTCCTGCATGGGTCAGACCCTTCCCTTCCCCCAATCTGAGAGCTTCAGTGTAGTCCTGGGGAAACACAGAAAAATTTCACCTGGACTCAGCACATGCCAGACACCATGATTAGGACTCCGGCTCAGCACTAGGTAAGCTACTAGACCCCTACAGGCCCCTCTGTATCCTCTAGGACCTCTGGGAAGTTTTCCTTAATGATTTCTTAAAAGTTGCTGACCAGGTTCCTTTTTTTGATCATGGGTTTTAGGTAGACCACTAATTCTTAAATTATCTTTGCTGGATCTATTTTCCAGGTCAGTTATTTTTCCAATGAGATGTTTTATGTTTTCTTCTAGTTTTTCAATATTTTGATTTTTTTGACTGATTCTTAATATCTCATAGAGTCATTAGCTTCCACTTGCCTAATTCTAATTTTTTTAAATTTTTTAAATTTTTTTATTTTTTTAAAATTTATTTAACATATTTAGTTTTCAGCATTGATTTTCACAAGAGTTTGAATTACAAATTTTCTCCCCATTTCTACCCTCCCACCCACTCCAAGATGGTGTATATTCTGGTTGCCCTGTTCCCCAGTCAGCACTCCCCTCTGTCACCCCACTCCCCTCCCATCCCCTTTTCCCTTCCTTTCTTGTAGGGTAAATTTCTACACCCCATTGTCTGTGTATCTTATTTTCTAGTTGCATGCAAAAACATTTTTGTTTGTTTTTGAACATCTTTTTTTAAAACTTTGAGTTCCAAATTCTCTCCCCTCTTCCCTTCCCACCCACCTCCCTAAGAAGTCAAGCAATTCAACATAGGCCACATGTGTATCATTATGTATAACCCTTCCACAATACTCATGTTGTGAAAGACTAACTATACTTTGCTCCTTCCCAACCCATCAAACTTTATTGAATTTTCTCCCTTGACCCTGTCCCCTTTCGAAACTGTTTGTTTTTGACTACCTCCACCCCCATCAGCCCTCCCCTCCATCATCCCCCCCATTTATTTTTATCTTCTTTCCTCTTCTTTCCTGTGGGGTAAGATTCCCCATTGGGTATGTATGGTATTCCCTCCTTAGGCCAAATCTGATGAGAGCAATGTTCACTCATTCCCCCCTCACCCACCCTCTCCCCTCCTCCCACAGAACTGCTTGCTCTTGCCTCCTTTATGGGAGATAATCCACCCCATTCTATCGCTCCTTATCTCCCTCTCTCAGTATGTTCCTCTCTCATCCCTTAATTTGATTTTATTTCTTTTAGATATCTTCCCTTCATCTTCAACTCACCCTGTGTCCTCTCTCTCTCTCTCTCTCTCTCTCTCTCTCTCTCTCTCTCTCTGTATATATATATATATATATATATATATATATATATATATATACATATATATATACATATATATATGTATATATATACACACACACATACATACATACATACACATTCACCCATATATACACATAAACATATATGTATGCATATTCCCTTCAGCTACCCTAATACTGAGATCTCGTGAATCATACTCGTCATCTTTCCATGTAGCAATGTCAACAAAACAGTTCACCTTTAGTAAGTTCCTTGCAATTTCTTTTTCTTGATTACCTTTTCATGCTTCTCTTGATTCTTGTGTTTGAAAGTCAAATTTTCTATTCAGTTCTGGTCTTTTCATTGAGAAAGCTTGACAGTCCTCTATTTTATTGAAAATCCATATTTTGCCTTGGAGCATGATACTCAATTTTGCTGGGTAGGTGATTCTAGGTTTTAATCCTAGCTCCATTGACCTCCAGAATATCGTATTCCAAGCCCTTCAATCTCTTAATGTAGAGGCTGCCAGATCTTGGGTTATTCTGATTGGGTTTCCACAATACTCAAATTGTTTCTTTCTGGCTGCTTGTAGTATTTTCTCCTTGATCTGGGAGCTCCGAAATTTGGCGACAATATTCCTGGGAGATTTCTTTTTGGGATCTATTTGAGGAGGCGATCGATGGATTCTTTCAATTTCTATTTTGCCCTGTGGCTCTAGGATATAAGGGCAGTTCTCCTTGATAATTTCTTGAAAGATGATATCTAGGCTCTTTTTTTGATCATGGCTTTCAGGTAGTCCAATAATTTTTAAATTATCTCTCCTGGATCTATTTTCCAGGTCAGTAGTTTTCTAATGAGATATTTGACATTGTCTTCCATTTTTTCATTCCTTTGGTTCTGTTTTTTAATATCTTGATTTCTTATAAAGTCACTAGCTTCCACTTGCTCCAATCTAATTTTTAAAGTAGTATTTTCTTCAGTGGTCTTTTAGACCTCCTTTTCCATTTGGCTAATTCTGCCTTTCAAGGCATTCTTCTCCTCATTGGCTTTTTGGAGCTCTTTTGCCATTTGAGTTAGTCTGTTTTTTAAGGTGTTGTTTTCTTCAGTGTATTTTTTAGTATTTTTTTGGGTCTCCTTTAACAAGTCATTGACTTGTTTTTCATGATTTTCTCGCATCCTTCTCATTTCTCTTCCCAATTTTTCCTCTTCTTCTCTAACTTGCTTTTCCAACTCCTTTATGAGCTCTTCCATGGCCTGGGGCCAGTTCATGTTTTTCTTGGAGGTTTCTGTTGTAGGCTCTTTGACTTTATTAATTTCTTCTGTCTGTATGTTTTGGTGTTCTTTGTCAGCAAAGAAAGAATGCAAAGTCTGAGACTGAATCTCAGTGTGTTTTTGCTGCCTGGCCATATTCCCAGCCAGCTAACTTGACCTTTGAGTTTTTCAGTGGGGTATGACTGCTTGTAGACTAGAGAGTTCTATGTTCCACGTTTGGGGGGGAGGTGCCAGCTCTGCCACACCAGCACTGCTCCTTCCCCAAGAACCCCCAATCCGAACTGGGCTTAGATCTTCGGCAGGCTGTGCACCCCTGGTCTGATCCGCCACTTAATTCCTCCCACCAGGTGGGCCTGGAGCCGGAAGCAGCAACAGATGTAGCTGCTCCCCCTCCACTGCCCCCGGGGCTGGAAGCCGAACTGCGAACTCCTTCCACTCCCAGAGCTTTTCCCACTAACCTTCTCAGCAGTCTTTGGTGTTTGTGGGTTGAGAAGTCTCGTAACTGCCACAGCTCACTGATTCAGGGCGCTGGGACATGCTCTGCCCGGTTGCTGGTCTTGTTGGTCCACGCTGCTCAGGCTGGACTGTGCTCCACTCTGTTCACAGCTCCCAGCTCCCAGCTCCGTGTGGGATAGACCTCACCCAGAGACCATCCAGGCTGTCCTGGGCTGGAGCCCTGCTTCCCTCTGCTGTTTTGTGGGTTCTGCAGTTCTAGAATTGGTTCAGAGCCATTTTTTATATGTTTTTGGAGGGACTCGGTATGGAGCTCAAGCTATTCCCTGCTTACTAGCTGCCATCTTGGCTCCACCCCCCCCAATTCTAATTTTTAAGGGATGTTTTTTTCAGTTAGCTTTTGCACTCTTTTTCCATTTGGCCAATTCTACTTTTTAAGGAACTATTTTCTACAGTCATTTTTTGTCCTTTTGTTTCCAAGCTATTGACTCTCTGATGCATACCTCATTTCTTTTTCCAATTTTTCTTCTATCTTTATTATTTGATGTTTAAAGTCCTTCTTGAGCTCTTCTAAGAAGGCATTTTGAATTTGAGACAAGTTCATATTCCCCTTTGAGGTTTTGGATGTAAGTATGCTGACAATGTTGTCCTCCTCTGAATTTCTGTCTTGATCTTCCCTGTCCCCAAAGAAAGAATCTGTTGTCATCGTCTGTTTCCAAGTTTTTCTCATGGTGTTCACTTATTTCCTTTGTTTTAAAGTTGAGCTCTCCTGCTGGAGCACAGGGGACACTATCCCAAGCTTCCTGTGCTGAAAGCCAAGGGCTTAGTCACTGGCTTTTTTGTGGTGGAGCCTCAGATGCTGACAGCTAGAGCAGCTTACCTGGTGCTGAGCTGGGGTCCTCGTGGTGGTGTCTGGCATGTGTTGAGTCCAGGTGGGGTTTTTCTGTGTTTCCTCAGGGCTACACTGAAGCTCTCATATTGGGGGGTGGTGGTGGGTCTGGTCCCTGGAGGAAGCCAGCTCACCTTAGCTGCTTTGAAGCACAAGGAGGTTTGGCTACTCGAAGAAGCCTGCCCAACTGGCTTTGTGCTTCCGGGAGTTGTGTTCTCTGGAGTTGTGTTGAAACATGGGGAGATTTAGCTGCTGGAGGATGCCTACTTATCAGTGTACATGGTGGTTTTCCTAGCTGAAGTCTACAGGTTCCCTTGCCTGTGCCTAGGCATTCAGGGAAGTCCTGGTGTTGGCACTTACCTGCTCCACCACCTTGGGGCTCAGGTTATCCTGCTTGTTTGTTAAGATGGAGCTTGCCTCTGGGTTGCTGGAAGACCTCCTGTCCTGCCTATACCGCTCCCCTTCCACCAGAGCTAGAGGGACCTTTCCATTAATCTCCCATGCTTCCCAAGCTAAAATACTGCTGCACCCTGTCTTTCTGATGGCTAAGTTGTTCCAGGATTTTTCCTTTGGCATTATTTTCTGGATTTTTAGAGGTCAATGTGGGAAAGTGAGAGAAACTTACTTCTTACTCTGCCATCTTGGCTCCTAGAAGTCCTATACAATAACTTCTTCAGCTATTCCCCGATTAATGGACATTTTCTCAATTGCCAGTTCTTTGCCATGTTATGATTGAATTGTAATAAAATGATAAACTGAGGCAGATCTTTGAGCATGATGACATTTATTACCAGGAGCATTCTACCCATCAACAAATGGTTCAATGCATTGCCTCCATTAATACCAAAGATCCTGAGCAAGAGGAACGTTGTCCTCATATAGGTTTTGGGGAGCACAGAACAAAGAACAGAAGAGAGTAGATGGTATCATGGAATTAAGGGAAACATGATTGGTTACAGAGCTAAAGCATAGAGAAAACATGACTGGTTGGAAGTTTGGTAATTGGGAGATAGCAATTACCCAACTTCTTCTCTTCTGAAACTATGAAGTACTCATTGTTTGAGTCCAGATGTGAGATAGCAGCTGAGATGTTGGGACAGCAAAGCAGACATCCTTGAAGGCTAACTTGGTAGAGTTAAGATATCAGGCCCAATTCAATTTCTATTCGCACACATTCCCCAAGGTTAGCAAAATTCTTTGAGACAAGAACACTGGATTTTAAACTTAACCCATTATAGGCCAGCTGAACTATGAACTATGTTCAGAGAAGAAGAACTTAAATGACTTAAGCAGTTATGGGAAAAGGCAGTTACAGGACAAAATCAATTAATTATAGATAGGATCAGTAAGAAAATGATACAGGGTCAATCTTAATATTTTTAGCCATCAGCTGCTATAAATGTTTGTGTACGTAGCAGTCCTTTTCCCTTCTCTTTGGTATATAGACATAGTAGTGATATTTCTGGATCAAAAGATACACATGGTTTGATAACCCTTTGGTATAGTTCCAAATCTTTCTCTAGAATGATTGGATCAGTTTACAATGCCACCAACACTGAACTAGTCTCACTATATTTCTATATCCCCTCCAGCATGTGGCATCTTCCTTTTCTATCATGTTAGCAAATCTGATAGGTGTGAGGTGGTACTTCAGAGTTGTTTTAATTTGTATTTCTCTAATAAGTAGTGATTTAGAGCCTTTTTTCATATGAGTTTAGATAGGTCTTTGGAAAACTGCCTATTCATATCCTTCGACCATTTATAACCTGGGGAATGACTCTTTGTATAAAGTTGATTCAGTTCTCTACATATTTGAGAAATGAAGTCTTTATCAGAGAAACTTGCTGTAAAATTCCCCCTCCACTTTTCTGCTCTTCTTCTTTTTAAAAAAATTATTTATTTTAAGTTTACAACATTCAGTACTGCAAACTTTTGAGTTCCAAATTTTCTATTACTCTCTCCCCTCTCCCCTTCCCAAGATGGCATGCAATCTGATATAGGCTCTCTCTATATAGTCATATTAAACATATTTTCACATTAGTCATGTTGCAAAGAAGAATTAAAACCAATGGAATGAACCACAAGAAAGAAGAAAAAAACAAAACAAAAGAGAGAGAGAGTGAAAATAGTGTGCTTCAATCTGCATTCAGACTCCATAATTCTTTCTCTGCGGACAGCATTTTCCATCATGAGCCTTTTGGAGTTGTCTTAGAACCTTGCATTGCTTAGAAGGGCCAGGTTTATCAAAGTCAGTCATCACACAATGTGACTGTAACTATGTACAATGTTCTCCTGGTTCTGCTCCCTTCACTCAGCATCAGTTCATAAGTCATTTGAAGTTTTTCTGAATTCCACCTGCTCATCATTTCTTATAGCATAATAGTATTTTATGACATTCATATACCACAATTAATGGACATCCTCTCGATTTCCAGTTCTTTGTCACCACACAAGTAGCTGCTATAAATATTTTTGTACATGTGGTTTCTTTTCCTATTTGTATGATCTCTTTGGGATACAGTCCTAGAGGGAATATTGAAGAGTTAAAGGTATACATATTTTTGTAGCCCTTTGGGGAATGACTTGTATTCTTATAAATTTGACTCAGTTCTAAATGTTTTAGAAATGAGGCCTTTATCAGAGATATTGGTTGTAAAATACCTTTTGTAAATATTCATCCATTTCACTAAGATTGTCAAATTTATGGGCATACAGTTGAGCAAAATAGTTCCTAATTATTGTTTTAATTTCCTCTTCATAAGTGGTGAATTCATTCTTTTCATTTTTGAAATTGGTAATTTGATTTTCTTCTCCCTTTTTTTAAAATCAAATTAATCAAAGGTTTGTCCATTTTATTGTTTTTTCTTCATAAAACCAGCTCTTAATTTTATTTATTAGTTCAGTAGTTTTCTTAATTTCAATTTTACTTATCTGTGCTTTGGTTTTCAGAACTTCTATTTTGATATTTAATTGGGCATTTTTAATTTGTTCTTTTCCTAGCTTTTTTAGTTGCATGCCCAATTCATTGATCTCTTTCTCTATTTTATTCATACAAATATTTAGAGGTATAACACTTCCCCATAGAACTTCTTTTGCTGCATCCCATAAATTTTGGTATGTTGTTTCATTATCATCATTTGTTCGGATGAGGTTATTGATAGTTTCTATGATTTCTTGCTTGGCCCACTCATTCTTTTGGATTATTAGATTATTTAGTTTCCAATTGATTTTTAGTCTATCTTTCCATGGACCTTTATTACATATAAATTTTTATTGCATCATGATCTGAATTTTTATTGCATCATGACTATTTCTGCCTTTCTGCATTGGATTGTGAAGTTTTTAATGCCCCAGTACATGGTCAATTTTTGAGTATGTGCCATGTACCACTGAGAAAAAGATATATTCCTTTCTATCCCCATTCAATTTTCTCCAGTGGTCTACCATATCTAACTTTTCTAAAATTTTATTCACCTCCTTAACCTCTTCCCTGTTTACTTTGTGGTTAGATTTATCTAGTTCAAAGAGGAGGAGGTTGAGGTCCCACACTAGTATAGTTTTGCTGTTGGTTTCTTCCTGTACCTCTCTTAATTGCTTCTCTAAGAATTTGGAAGCTATACAACTTGCTACATATATGTTTAATGATGATATTGCTTCATTGTCTATGGTGCCTTTTAGCAGGATATAGCTTCCTTCCTTATCTCTTTTAATTAGAACTATTTTTGCTTTTGCTTTGTCTGAGATCAGGATTGCTACGTCTGTTTTTTTTACTTCAGCTGAATCATAATATATTCTACTCCAGCCTTTTTACTTTAATCTTTGTGTATCCCTCTGTTTCAAATGTAGTTTTATAAACAACATATTGCAGGATTATGATTTTTAATCCATTCTGTTATGTGCTTCTGTTTTATGGGAGAGTTCATCCCATTCGCATTAACAGTTATGATTACTATTTGTGTCTTTCTGTCTATCCTATCCCATTTTCCATTTATGCTTTTCTTTCTCCTTTTCCCCTTTCCCTCCTGACTAGAGTTTTGCTTTTGATTACTGCCTCCCTCAATCTTCCCTCCCTTCTATAAGCCCCCCATCCCTTTTCTTTCCCTTTTCCCTTACTACTTCTTCCCTCCCTTCTATCAATGCCCCCTCCCTTTTCTCATCCCTCTCCCCTCCAACTGCCTGGAGGGCAACTTAGATTTCTATACCAGAGTATGTTATTCTCTCCTTGAGCCAAATCCAATGAGAGTGAGGTTTAAACAATGCTCATCACCTTCACTTCTTTCCCTGTACTGTAATGTCTTTGTGCCTCTTCATGTGACATAATTGACCCTTTTCAGCCTCCTCTTTTTCTGTTCTCCCTTTAAAATTTTTTTGGCTCTTAATTAGTTTTTTATCATCACATAAAATCAACTTAAATCCACTCCCTCAGTTTATCTATTTCCCTTCTACATGATGTAATAAAGGTATAGTTCTCAATAGTTGTGGATATCATCTTCTTGTGTAGGGATGAAAACAGTTTGCCCTTATTGAATAACATGGTTTTCCACCTTTCCTGTTTATCTCTTTTATGGCTCTCCTGAGTCTTATATTTGAAGATTTTCCATTGAGCTCTGGTCTTTTTGCCAGAAAAGTCTGGAGGTCCCCTATTTCATTAAATATCCATCTCCTTGCCTTCAAAATTATGCTCAATTTTGATGGGTAGTTGATCCTTGGTTGTAACCCAAGCTCCTTTGCCTTATGGAATATCATGCTTCAAGACCTCTAATCTTTTAATGTAGAAGCTGCATAATGCTGACTGGTTCCATGGTATTTGAATTATTTTTTTTCTGGCTGCTTGCATTATTTTCTACTTGATGTGATAATTCTGGAATTTGGCTACAACATTCATTGGCATTTTTCAATTTCAGATCTCTTTCAGTAGGTGATTGGTGGATTCTATTGATGACTATTTTACCTTTTAGTTCTAGGACCTCAGAGCAGTTTTCCTTAGTGATTCCTTGAAAGATGCTATCCATGCTATTTTTTTCCTAATGGTTCTCAGGTAGACCAATAATTCTAAAATTATCTCTCCTGGATCTTTTTTCCAGGTCAATTTTTTTCCAATGAGATATTTTATGTTTTCTTCTATTTTTTCACTCTTTTGATTTTGACTGATTCTTGATGCCTCATAGAGCCATTAGCTACCACTTGCCAAGTTCTAATTTTTAACGAATTATTTTCTTCGTTTAGCTTTTGTACTCTTCTACTTTGTCAATTTTACTTTTTAAGGAGTTGTTTTCTTCAGTGTACTTGTTTCCATTTTGTCAATTGTATTTTTGAATTTTTCTTCTACCTCTCTTATTTGACTTTTAGAATTCTTTTTGAGCTCTTCCAAGAAGATGTTTTTGGGCTTGGGACCAGTTCTTATTCCCCTTTGAGGTTTCAGATGTGGGTATATTGATCATGTTGTCCTCTCCTGAATTTGTATTTTGATCTTCCCTGTCAGTAAGATATTTCTCTCTGGTCATTGATTTTTGTTATTCTTCTTCCTCATGTTTGTCTTTTTTTTTCCTGGCTTTTAAATTTGATCTCTGCTTCTGTGGCATAGGAGACACTGGGGCCAGGGGCCTGGTTACTGGTTTTCTGTGCTGGGGCCTCAGACACTGGCAGTTGGATGTTATAGTGGTCTGGTGGTTTACCTGGTGCTGAGCTGGAGATGGTATGTGCCTCGTGTTGGTGCTTGCCCGTTCTCCACTCTGGGGCTCAGGATCTCCTGCTGGTCTGCTGAGGTGGGGCTTGCTGCTGGCTTGCTGGGATGCCTCTTGTCCTATACTGCTTCTCTCAGCCACAGCAAGAAAGATTTTTCCTGTTAATCCCCCTGGCTTCCAGAGCTAAAAGACTGCCATGACCCATCTTTCTGCTGGCTCCAATTTTCCAGGATTTTTCCTGGGGCAAAATTTTCTGTATTTTTCAATATCAACAAGGGAGAATGAGAGTGATTCACTGATTACTCTGCCATCTTGGCTCCCGGAAGTTTAAATGGGTGACTTTCAAACATTAGACTATGGGCTGATAGACCTAGGAGTACCTGCTCCTACTACCACAGGCCCTGAACCAGACTATGCTTCACTATCACCCAGTTCTGACAGTCATCCCCCCCCCCAGCCCCCAACCTGTGCTGTGAGGCTGGGAATCCCCACTTCTGCCAGTGATTCAGTGCCCTGGGTTCTGCTCTGCCTTTGCTGTAGTACAGTGTGCACTGGTGCAGCCTGTGTTCTAGACTGTGCTCCTCTTCAGCAACAGATCCTTCCTGTCAACCTTCTGGGTTGTATTGGGCTGGAAATCTGCCACACTCTGTCTCTTTGTGGATTCTGCCACTATAGAATTTGTTCAGATTCACTTTTATGTGGTATTGGAAGGAATTTGTGGGAGAACTCAAGTGAGTCCCTGCTTTTACTTTGCCGTCTTGGTTCCACCCCCTAAATCCTCTTTTTTCCTTCTAATCTTGGCTGCATTGATTTTGTTTGTGCAAAACCTTTCAATTTAATGTAATCAAAAATATCCATTTTGCTTCCCATGATCCTCTCTTTCTCTTGTTTGTTCATACCTTGTGGTTGTTCATGTAAAATTCTCTCCTCTCATACTTTTTAGTTTAACGTTGGTTGATGAGCTAATTATGAACTTCTGTCAGGGTCACTTAATTCCTAGTGTGGAGCCATTCCTTTATTTTATGTCAGCATAAATTTTGCCCATATCTGTCTACAAGGAGCTTTGATTCTTGCTTTGAGGAGAAAATGAGAAGGGACCATGAAACTGGCCACTCTTTTTTTCTCTGAGAGAGAATGTTATTGAACTAGATTTTATCTATTTTTGTTTCTCTACCCACCCCCAAGATGCTGATCTAAGGGAATAATTCTTTAGGTTCAAACAGTTTTTGTGTCACAATTCCTTAAAGGGGAAGACTCAGTCCATGTTTATATCTGCAGGCTTTAATCATTCCTACCAAGAACTAGTTATATAGACCATAAAAATTGTGAATAGTGAGTTGAGTAAGTTATTCAAACAGACAGCAAATGGAAATTAGAGAAATTATACTGATTAGAATATACCAGAAAATATCCAGTATGAATGTCTTCTTTAGATTTAGATATTCTTCTTTAGATATTAACTCACTCAAGAGAAGAGAGACTTTGATCACACTGAATGTAAATTTGTCAAAGTCTGTAGGGAAGCAAATTGAAAATCAGGGACATGTTGAAAATACAGCTTTCCCCTTCATGTCTACCATTTTTCCAACATTTAAATATGATGAACTTCTAAAGCAATGTATGTCCTCTCTTGAAGTAGGATTGAAGAAAATTACTTCTCTTCAAAGCTGCCATGCAAACTCTACCCTTATGTAGTTTGATTCATCCATTCAACATTCCCTTTTACTCATCAATCAATAATTTATTAATATCCTACTAAGATCCAGGTACTATACTAAGCACTGAGCATACGAAAAGAGGCAAAAGATGCTCCCTGCCCTCAAGAAACTTAAAATCTGTTGGGAGAGACAATATGTAAAGAAATATAAAGAAAACAAGCTACCAAGAACTAAAGCAAAAGCTGCTGTGGAAACCAGCCAACAATCCAGGTTGGGTGCCTGAAACCAGCATAGATCCCCAGGCTAAGGAGATTCAGAATCTAAATAGAGAAAATGACACCCTGAGAGGTAAATTCAACCAATTGGAAAAGGAGACTCAAAAGCAAAATGAAGACAGCAACTCCTTAAAAATTAGAATTGAGCAAGTGGAATCTAATGACTTTATGAGGCATCAAGAAGTAGTCAAACAAGATGTAAAGAACGAAAAAATATAATGCATGAAATATCTGAACTGGAAAATAGATCCAGGAAAGACAATTTAAGAATTATTACTGTACCATAAACCCATGATGAAAAAAAAGAGCCCGGAAAGTATCTTCGAAGAAATTATCAAAGATAACTGCACAGAGGTCCTAGAACCAGAGGAGAAAATAGTCATTGGAAGAATCCACTGATCACCCCCTGAAAGAGATCCCAAATTGAAAATTTCAAGAAATATTATAGCCAAATTTCAGAAATACAAAGTCAAGGAGAAAATATTGCAAGCAGCCAAAAAGAAACAATTCAAATATCGTTGAACTACAGTCAGGATCACATGGGATCTCTCAGCTTCTACATTAAATGACAGGGGAAATTGGCATAAGATATTCTGAAGGGCAAAGGAGCTTGGACTACAACCAGGGATCAACGACTGAGCAAAATTGAGCATAATTTTTTGGCAAGCACATGGAATTTTAACAAAATAATGTAATTCCAGACCTTCCTGATAAAAAGGCCAGAACTCAATGGAAAATTTGATCTTCAAATATAAAACTCAAGAGAGACATAAAAAGGTAAACAGGGGGAAGAACCCCAACAAAACTTGTTAATAAATAAGGATGAATTGTTTACATCCTTATATAGGATTAAGGTCAATCTTGAAAATAGTACACTTATTATGACAATTGAAAGGGATATCCATAGACTGTGGGTGTCAGTATAAAATAACTGACATAACAATAAAAAACATAATTAAGAGACTTAAAAGGAGAGTGCTGGGGGAAGGGCTAAGGAGGTAGTAAGAAAGGTTAAATTACATCAAATGAAGAAGCACAAAAACACATTATAGTAGAGGGAAAGATGGAAAGGAGAAGAGTAGTACATGAGCGTTACTCTCATCAGATTTGGTTCAAGAAGAGAATAATATACTCTGAAAAGTATAGAAATCAAACTTGTCCTACACACCATAGGAGGAGAAAGGGGGAAGATAAAGTGGGGTGGTCAGAAGGGAGGGAAGAAGTAGCAAGGGGAAAAGGGTAAGTAAGGGAGGGAAATAAAGAGGGGGGTGTGAATTGAGGAAGGTGGTGATCAAAACCAAAAGTCTTTTGAGGAGCAGAAGCAGGGGAGGGAGAAATAAAAGCATAAACAGGGGAGGAAACAGGATGGAGAAAAAGACACAGACAGTAATCATAACTGTGAATGTGAAAGGGATGAACTCTCTTATAAAACGTAAGTGGATAGCAGAATGGATTAAAAAGCATAATCCTACAATATGTTGTTTACAAGAAACATATTTCAAAAGGGGGATATATGCAGGGTAAAAGTAAAAGGCTGGAGTAGAATATATTGTGCTTCAGCTAAAGTAAAAAAAGCAGGAGTAGCAATCTTAATCTCAGACAAAGCAAAAGCAGAGGTTGATCTAATTAAAAGAGATAATGAAGGAGACTGTATTCTGCTACAGGGCACCATAGTCAATGAAGCAATATCATTATTTAACATATATGCACCAAGTGGTATAACATACAAATTCTTAGAGGATAAGTTAAGGGATTTACAGGAAGAAATAGACAGCAAAATCATACTAGTGGGGGACCTTGATGTTCCCCCTCTCTGAGCTTGATAAGTCTAACCTCAAAATAAACAGGAAAGAAGTTGAGTTGAATAGAATTTTAGAAAAGGCATATATGGCCGATCTCTGAATGGAGATAAAAAGGAATTTACTTTTTTTTCTCAGTGGTATATGGCATATACGCTCAAACTGACCATGTACTAGGGCATAAAAACCTCACAATCCAGTGCAGCAAGGCTGAAATAGCCAGTGCATCCTTATCAGATGAAGACCCAATAAAAATTATTTGTAATAAAGAACCATGGAAAGATAAACTAAAAATTAATTGGAAACTAAATAATCTAATACTAAAGAATGAGTGGGCCAAGGGGCGGAGTCAAGATGGCGGCTGGAAAGCAAGGACAAGCATGAGCTCCCTGCCGAGTCCCTCCAAAAACCTATAAAAATGGCTCTGAACCAATTCTAGAACTGCAGAATCCACAAAATAGCAGAGGGAAGCAGGACTCCATCCCAGGACAGCCTGGATTGTTGCTGGGTGAGGTCTTTCCTGCACAGAGCTGGGAGTGGAGCAGAGCCCAACATGCGCCATGCAGAACAATCAGACCAGGAGCCAGGCGGAGCGGGCCCTAGAGCCCTGAATCAGTGAACTGTAGCAGTTGCCAGACTTCTCAACCCACAAACACCAAAGACAACAGAGAAGAACTGCAGAGCCCACAAAATAGCGGAAGGAAGCAAGGTTGTAGCCCAGGGCAGCCTGGATGGTCTCTGGGTAAGGTCTATCCCCCATGGAGCTGGGAGCGGAGTGCAGTAGAGCCCAGCGTGGGCCTTGTGGACCAACCAGACCAGGAGCTGGGCGGAGCATGCCGTAGCGCTCGGAATCAGTGAGCTGCAGCAGTTACCAGACTTCTCAACCCACAAACACCAAAGACAACAGAGAAGATTAGTGGGAAAACCTGCTGCGGACAGGGGGATAGAGTTTGTGGTTCAGCCACCACCCCCAGAGCAGCAGAGGTGGGGCATCTACAGAAGTACAGCTGCAGTTGCTTCTGGCCCCAGGCCCACCTGGTGGGAGGAATTAAGTGGAGGATCAGAGCAGGAGTGCAGACCCTGCTGAAAATCTAAGTCCGGTCCGGGTTGGGGGTTCTTGGGAAAGGAGGAATGCTGATGTGGCACAGCGGCTGTAATAGCTCTGAAATCAACAGTGCATCCCCCCCAAGCTTGGAACATAATACTCTTTACTCTATAAGCAGTCATACCTTGTGGAAACACAATCAGAATAGCCCAAGATCTAGCAGCTTCTACACTAAGAGATCGAAGGGCTTGGAATATGACATTCTTGAGGTCAATGGAGCTAGGATTAAAAACAAGAATCACCTACCCAGAAAACCTAAGTACCATACTCCAAGGCAAAATATGGATTTTCAATAAAATAGAGGACTTTCAAGCTTTCTCAGTGAAAAGACCAGAGCTGAATAGAAAATTTGACGTTCAAACAGAAGAAACAACAGAAGCATGAAAAGGTAATCAAGAAAAAGAACAAGAAAAAGAAATCGCAAGGGACTTACTAAAGTTGAACTGTTTTGTTTACATTCCTACATGGAAAGATGATGTGTATGATTAATGAGTCATGAGACCTCAGTATTAGGGTGGCTGAAGGGAATATGCATATATATATATGTGTGTGTGTGTGTGTGTGTGTGTTTGTGTATATATATATGTATATGTGTGTATGTATGTATATATGTATGTATGTATATATATGTATGTATATATATATACATATATACATATATATATATATATATATATATAGCGAGAGAGAGAGAGAGAGAGAGAGAGAGAGACAGAGAGAGAGACAGAGAGAGAGACAGAGAGAGACAGAGAGAGAGAGAGAGAGAGGGCACAGGGTGAGTTGAAGATGAAGGGATGATATCTAAAAGAAATAAAATCAAATTAAGGGAATAGAGAGAAATCTATTGAGAGAGGGAAAAAGAGAGAGATAGAATGGGGTCAATTATCTCACATAAAGTGGCAAGATAAAGCAGCTCTGTAGGAAGAGAAGAGAAGGCAGGTGAGGGAGAATGAGTGAATCTTGCTCTCATCATATTTGACCTTAGGAGGGAATACCATACACACTCAGTTGGGTATCTTACCCCACAGGAGAGAAGAAGGAAGAAGATAAAAAGGGGGGATGATAGAAGGGAGGGCAGATAGGGGGAGGAGGTAATCAAAAACAAACACTTTTGAAAAGGGACAGGGTCAAGGGAGAAAATTCAATAAAGGGGGATAGCTTAGGAAGGAGCAAAATATAGTTAGTCTTTCACAACATGAGTACTGTGGAAGGGTTATACATAATGATACGCATGTGGCCCATGTTGAATTGATTGACTTCTTAGGGAGGGTGGGCGAGAAGGTAAGAGGGGAGAGAATTTGGAACTCAAAGTTTTCAAAACACATGTTCAAAAACAAACAAAAAACGTCTTTGCATGCAACTAGAAAATAAGATACACATGCAATGGGGCATAGAAATTTATCTTGCCCTACAAGAAAGGAAGGGAAAAGGGGATGGGAGGGGAGTGGGGTGACAGATATTAGATATCATCCCTTCATATTCAACTCACCCTGTGCCCTCTGTATATATATATATATATATATGTATGTATATATATATATATATATAAAATATATATATACGTATATATATACACACATACACACACATAAGCATATATATGCATATATATATTATATATGTATATATACATATATATACATATACATATATATGTATATGTATATATGCATGTTCCTTTCAGCTACCCTAATACTGAGGCCTCATGAATCATACACATCATCTTTCCATGTAGGAATGTTAACAAAACAGTTCAACTTTAGTAAATCCTTTATGATTTCTCTTTTTTATTTACCTTCTCATGCTTCTCTTGATTCTTGTGTTTGAAAGACAAATTTTATATTCAGCTCTGGTCTTTTCACTGGGAAAGCTTGAAAGTCCTCTATTTCATTGAAAATCCATATGTTGCCTTGGAGCATGATACTCAGTTTTTCTGGGTAGGTGATTCTTGGTTTTAATCCTAGCTCCATTGACCTCCGGAATATCGTATTCCAAGTCCTTCGGTCCCTTAATGTGGAAGCTGCTAGATCCTGTGTTATCCTGATTGTTTTTCCACAATACTCAAATTGTTTCTTTCTGGCTGCTTGCAGTATTTTCTCCTTGACCTGGGAGCTCTGGAATTTGGCGACAATGTTCCTAGGAGTTTTCATTTTGGGATCTTTTTGAGGAGGCGATCAGTGAATTCTTTTGATTTCTATTTTACCCTCTGGCTCTACAATATCAGGGCAGTTCTCCTTGATAACTTCTTGAAAGATGATATCTAGTCTTTTTTTTTGATCATGGCTTTCAGGTAGTCCAATAATTTTTAATTTATCTCTCCTGGATCTATTTTCCAGGTCAGTGGTTTTTCCAATGAGATATTTCACATTGTCTTCAATTTTTTCATTCCTTTGGTTCTGTTTTACAATATCTTGGTTTCTCATCAAGTCACTAGCTTCCACTTGCTCCAATCTCATTTTTAAGGTAGGATTTTCTTCAGTGGTCTTTTGTACCTCCTTTTCCATTTGGCTAATTCTGCCTTTCAAGGCATTCTTCTCCTCATTGGCTTTTTGGAGCTCTTTTGCCATTTGAGTTAGTCTATTTTTTAAGGTGTTGTTTTCTTCAATATTTTTTTCAGTATTTTTTTGAGTGTCCTTTAGCAAGTCATTGACTTGTTTTTCATGTTTTTCTCACATCATTCTCATTTCTCTTTCCAATTTTTCCTCTACTTCTCTAACTTGCTTTTCTGGATGCTTTTTGAGCTCTTCCATGGCCTGAGAGCAGTTCATGTTTTTCTCAGAGGCTTTTGTTGTAGGCTCTTTGACTGTGTTGACTTCTTCTGGCTGTATGTTTTGTCTTTTTTGTCACCGAAGTAAGATTCCAAAGTCTGAGACTGAATCTGAGTCCATTTTGGCTGAGTGGTCATGTTCCCAGACAACTTACTTGACCCTTGAGTTTTTCAGAAGGGTATGACTGCTTGTAGAGGAAAGAGTACTTTGTTCCAAGCTTGAGGGGATGAGCCATTGATTTCAGAGCTATTTCTGTACAGCCAGCTCCACCACACCAGCACTCCTTTTTCCCCAAGAACCACCAACCTGGACCTGATTCAAATCTTCAGCAGGCTCTGCACTCCTGCTCTGATCTGCCACTTAAATCCTCCTACCACGTGGGCCTGGGGCCGGAAGTAACTGCAACTATAGCTCTGTAGCTGAGCCACCCCCCTGCTGCCCCTGGGGTGGTGGCCAAACCGCGAACTCTGTCCCCTGAAGCTTTTCCCACTAACCTTCTCTGTTGTCTTTGGTGTTTGTGGGTTGAGAAGTCTGGAAACTGCCACATCTCACTGATTCAGGGCGCTAGGGCCTGTTCCGCTCGGCTCCTGGTCTGGTTGGAAAATTTGAAGACTATGGAACATGTTACTCATCAGACTTGTGGATAGATGAATAATTTTTGAATAAACAAGAAATAGAAAGCAAAGTAGGATGAGAAGTAGATAATTTTGATTGCATTAAATTAAAAAGTTTTTGTACCAACAAACCAAATGTCATCAGATCAGAAGCAAAGCAGAAAATTGGGACAAAATTTTTTATAGTCGTTTTCTTAGATAAAGGTCTCATCTCAAATAGATAAGGACCTTTATAAGAACTTGAGTCACTCCCCAATTGATAAATAGTTAAAGGATATCAACAGGCAGTTTTCCAATGAAGATATCAAAGCATCATTATTAATTAAAGAAATGCAAAGTAAAACAACCTTAAGACATTTTTACCCCTATCAGAAAGGCTAAAATGATTGAAGGGAAAAATGATAAATGTTGGAGGGGATGTCAAAAAATTGGGACACTAATTCACTGTTGATGGAATTGTGAAATGATTCATCTATTTTGTAGAGTAAGTTGCAATTATACCTAAAGAGTTATTAAACTGCCTATACACCTTGACCCAGCAATACCATGACTAGATTTGTTTCCAAAGATTATTAAGGAAAAAGGAAAAGAAACTATACATTCTAAAATATTTGTGGTGGCTCTCTTTGTGGTGGGAAAGAACTGGAAATTGTAGGGATGCTCTGTCAATTGGGGAATGGTTGAAGAAGTTGTGGTATATGATCATGATGCAATACTACTCTGCCATAAAAAATGATTTTAGAAATATGTGGATAAAAAAAAGAAATATGTGGATAGATTTGTGTGAAATAATGAAGAGCAAAATGAGCAGAATCAAGTGAATAGTGCACACAGTAACAGCAATAGCATTTTACAAACAACTTTGAATGAATAAGTAATTGTGGCTATTATAATACTGAAATTAACCACAAAGGACCTATAAAGGAAGCCACTACCTGCATTCAAAGAAAGAACGAATGAGTAGAAGTATGGATAGAATGATTTTACATAGATACACATACATATTTGTGTCTAATAGTCATCTCCAGGGTGGGTGAGGCAAGAAAATTAGGAAAGAAAAAGAAATTTACATGATAACTTAATATATTTAAAAGGAATAGCAAGTTGTACATAATAGATTTGAAGTTTCTTGCACAATCATCTCTTTTTTTACTCTACTCTGTCATGGAAATGCTTGTTCTTTTCACCAATTAAAAGTAAAGTAAATAAAAATAACAGTAAAACAGCGTGCATATTGTCATGGAAAAGCCTTTGTAGTAAACGCCTTTGAAGAATGTTTTCAGGCTATCAGCTTCTTCAGGGAAGTCTTCACACCCTTGTTCCTCAGGCAATAGATGACAGAGTTCAGGGTTGGAGGCCCCACTATATAGAATAGACAACAACAGATCCAGAACTGAGTCAGAGTCCAAAGGTGGGCTTAGATAAGACATGGCTGAAGTTGTAATAAACAGTATGAGCACAAAGACGTGGGATAGGCAAGTGGAAAAGGCTTTTTATCAATGCTCTGCAGTTGGAATCTTCAGCACAGTTAAAAAAAATGGGACCATAAGAGATAGTAATGGAAATGCAGCAGAGAATCCCTAAACTGAACCCAATAGCTATAGTGACATCAAGTGCAATATGTGTATCAGAGCAAGAGATTCTGAGTAAGGAAGGGATATCACAGAAGAACTGATGTATCTCATTAGAGCTACAGAAAAGCAAAATGAATGTACTAACTGTGTCTAGGACCCCAAACAAACCTCCAGTGAGCCAGGAAGCAGCTGCCATCTTTACACAAGCCCCTTTGTTCATGATGACTTCATAGTTTAGGGGCTGGCAGATGGCCGCATAACGGTCATAGGACATCACTGTTAGGAGAAAAAGCTCTGATGATGCAAAGAAAATAACTAAAAAAAGCTGTAATATACACTCCAACAGAGAGATGTAATGGCTGTGGCTAAGGGAATTTGCAATGGATTTAGGGACTGTGGTAGAAATTAGGCAAAAATCTAAAAAGGACAAGTTCTTCAGGAAAAAGTACACGGGGGAGTGAAGATGCTTATCAAGAGAGATGAGGGTGAAGATGAGCAGGTTCCCCATCAGAGCCATTAGGTAGATTAGCAAGAAGAACATGGCATGTAAGACCTGAAGCTCCCAAATATTGGAAAAGCCCATGAGGAGAAATTCTGTCACCATGGTGAGATTGGCCATCCTCTTGGAGTTCTCTTGACTGTCTGCACAAAGAAAAGAAGCAGCTATCAAATGATGAGAACACTCAGTGTCCTGAGTATCATGACATCTTGGTTCAGACCTACACTATGATCTTACGTAAATCAGAGTCCCTTTGTCCACTTTAGTTTGGTAATTTGCTAAATGAGTAGATGAAACTATATAAATACCTTAACCTTAGGTACATTAATTTAGATTAAAAAAACAAATTTTAGTAACTATTGAAATAAAAATAAACTACTTGAACAGAGATGGTTTCTTTTGGAATCTGTTAATTTTATTTCATGCTTTTAAAGATTTTATTCTGAACATGGGTTCATTGGCTTTACCAGAAGGGGCCCAAGACACAAAACAGGTTAAGAACTTCTTAAGTAACTAATTTTAAGGGCTCCTCTACATTCCCAAGGATCTATGCTTCTAGGAATACTATCTTTACCTTTAAAAATATGACAATAGTAGTAATACTTCTCTAAATTGTATGATTTTTAAGGATTAGAACAACTTTTTATTACAAGTACCTTTTGAGTTAGATTTTTCAAATAGTATCATTGCCATTTTGAACATAAGATACTTAACACTCAGAGACATTTTGTGACTTTCTAGTAGATATGCAAGATATGTCAGAACTTGGGTGCTAACATGGGCTTCTGATTCCAAGGACAAATTGAAAGCTCCTCCAGTTTCCTGTACTGAGGCAAACCTGGACTTTTCTTTTCATGAACAAATAGCTTTCTTCCCATTCTATCAAGAATAATTGTGATGAAGATTTTCTAACAATTTTAGATGATGTCCACAGCCCAGGACGACTAACCCAACCAAGACACTATGATATAGACAGCCTCATTACCCCAAAGAAAGGCAGTGGATTTGACACCAATGGGGGCCTTTTAATTTTGTGCTTTTCCTTAGTCAAAGACTATGCACCAGTAACTCAGAATATTCATCTTGAATTGCAAATCTATTGTTAGTTTGGAGAGCTAACTCCCAAACCACCTCTGTCTGTGGTGTCCTACTATCTTTGGTAGAGTAACTGCCCTTCTGGATTCTGAGTCATCTTGCCTGAGTTACAATACCCATCTATTTAGACAAAGTTTAATGATGCAGTGCACAGACAGGCCTGGAGTCCAAAAGACCTGAGTTTAAATCTAGCCTCAGATATTTACTAGCTGTGGGACCCTGGACAAATCACTTAACTTCTGCTTGCTTCAGTTTGCTCATCTGTAAAACAGGAATAATAATAACACCTACCTCCCATGGTTGTTGTGTTATTGCCCACCCCTGCCACTAACGGTATAATAATGTTAAAGCTCTTAGCATAGTGTCTGGCACGTAGTAAGTATCTATATAAATGTAAGCTATTATTTTTATTGTTATTTATCCCTCTAAACTCACGAATCACATCAAAAGGCATATCCTAAGGAACTCTGTTCTCATGAAGGATATGCAGAAACAAACTTCTGCTTTATTACACAAACAAAAGGAATTACTGATAAATGTGTTTTAATAACACTTTTCAACAAAGGTTTATCACTCATGTGTGTAAACCTTTCTTCTAGTCCCATGTAGTCTAAAAGATGAACAATGCCCAGTCCTAGGCCTTAAGGCACTTCTAGTCTTCCAAGGGCTAAATCAGATATCCAAAGAATTACAATAAAAATTGGAATGAAATAAATTCATAAGAGCATAACAGAGTTCAGGGAGTTGTGAGATTAAGAGTTTACTTCTGACAGGGGTGATCAGGGACAGCTTCATGCTTTATGGAGCTTTGCATACACACATATACATGTGTGTATACACACACACGCACGCATCTCTTTCTTTCATTTTAATGCACTAATCAGATCTAATAATCCTCAACAAGCTATCTTCCCATATATCCCTTCCCTTTTCAGATTAAGTCCTAGAAAAATTCTGTCTACACTTTGGACTTCATCACTTGTATGCTAACATTTTCTAAACCCTCTGTCATCTGCTTTATGCCCTCATTAGTCACCTGAAACTATGCTTTCCTAAGTAAATGATAATTTGTCAATTGATAGATCTGATGGTAGTTCCTTAATCATCATTCTTATTTTCCCCTGTGCAGTATTTCAAACTATTTAATACCTTCTTCTCCTAGTCTTTCATCTCTGGGTTTTCCTGGCTTTGCCCTCTCTTGGTTCTTTTTCTACTTATCTTGTGACTCATTTGTAATTTTCCTTCTAGGAGATCCTCCCAATATATTTTCTAATTGTGGGTTGATGCCAAGGTTTTGTTTGAGCCTCTCTTTTATGCTTTCTCCAGTCCTTTCTCTTTGTGATCTTATCAGTTAACATGAGTTTATTAATCTTCTCTATGATGACCAGCAATGATGGTCCAACATCTATATATATGACCAACATCTATATTTCTGACCTAGTTTCTTTCCTGAGAACCAGTGTTGAATTATCAACTTCCTTCTGGATATTTGAAAGTAGATATCCTATAGATAGCACAAACTCAACACATTCAAAAAGAAATTATTATCTCTACCAACTTTCCCTTCCCCATCCCCTATCCCAAAAGAGCCCTCTGCTTCCATTAAGGGTACTTCTATCAAGGTGGCATTCATTCTTTATATCACTCAGACTTGGAACTTTACTGATATTCTTGTTACCTCACTCTCACCTACATAGACATCCAATAATTTTCCACATCTTGTGCTTTTTATCTACACATCTCTATCTATCATCCACATTGTCTCTGTTTCTTCTATTTAGTCAGCTACCATCCTACCTAGTCTCTGATTAGCTATCACTAGACTCTTTCAATAACCTCTAAATTGGGGTCCCAGTTTCAGGTCTGTCACCATTACAACATATTCTTCACACAGATTCCAAACTGGCTTTTCTAAAGCCAAATCTGAGCATGGCACTTCTCTGCTCACTAAATCTCAGAGTTTCCCAATACTTCCAAGATGAAATATAAACTGCTCTGTTTGGCAATCTTTGGTGCATCAGGACTTAATTTTCTTCTCAGCCACATTGTCCATCTTTCTTCTCCAGGCCCCCACAGTCCAGCCAGAAATAACTTCTTGGTGCTCCTCTTACATGGCATATCAGCTCTGTGACTTTGTACTGTTGTTTCCCATGCCTGGCATGCATTTTCTCCCTAGTTTGGTGGCCTAGAATTCCCAATTCTTCAAGTCTCATCTAAATTCCCTCATCCAGAACTTATTATTACCTTATTAGCATGATTCTTGGGGAGTTCTGGGAAACTTTAGGATTTATTCATCCTTGACCTAGGACTCATTTCGATAAAATCATAAATATCCTAGCATCCATTAGATTAAATTTAAAATTCATTTTTCTTCCACTCCAAAACCCCCCAAATTCATGTTCTACAGAGAATTATGAAGTAATTGCCCACCCCTGCCAAAACAAATTAATCCCTGCAACAAAATGCATAACTCTTTAAGCTCCTTCCCAATTTAAGCAACTCCATGCCTTTTCCCCTGAAATCCCCTTGAATCTATTTGATCTTCATTTTTCTACATTTACATGTGTATTTTCTGCTTCACTAAAATAGTCTATAAGATCTTTGAAGAGAAGGATCATTTTGATATTTGTCTTTCTATCCCTAGAACAATGATTGACCTAAAATAAGAACTTGATAAATACTTGTTGATTGATTAGAGTCTGCCTTTAAGTGATTTTTCAGTCAAAGGCTTTAAGGGAAATTAGAAAGTTAAAGCCCTCATCATATAATTCAAAACTTCCTGAAATGATTAATTTTATTGTTTTGTAATACCTGAAATTTTGCTATCTCTTTAAAGATAACTAAGTTGGATCATGTTTCTTTACTTTTTATTTTTTGCACTTGGTTGAGATCTGATGCCAGAATGAATGTTTTGAAGGAATTGAGAAAGGTTGTGTAATTTTGAAACTGGAGACAGCATGAATAAAGTTAGTGCTAAGTGGGTAGGGTGGGAATTGGGGGGGGAGCCAACTGTGAAATATGACCAGGTAGCAAGTGAACAGCATAAAGGATTTGTACTATTAAAGGTAGAAAAGAGAAGGTGCCAAAATTTGGAAGAGAGTAAATTGGAAACAGGGAGATCTCTAAAGCAATCCTCTTCACTTTCTCTCCAATTTCTCTTACATTTTGCCCTTATATTCACACCTGAGACCTTTTTTACAGTCACAATATAAGTTATCAGAAATACTCTCTACATTTACACATATGAGCTTTCATATTTCGGGTCATTTCAGATTAATGGCAGACTAACTTTTTATAATCTTAGTCTATATACAAATGTTATCCACTTCATTTCTTTTGATAGGGATGGAAAACTCTTACAGATGCTTTACTAAGTGAAGTCCCCTCATGAATACCATATGAAGAATCTGTATCAATTTTTTTGGTCAATTCCCTAAATTCCTTATTACTTTTATTTTTTTGTTGGATTATTCATAGTATACTTTTCACACAAAACAATTTCTCCATCAATATTTCCTTAGATGCTCTAAACCATTCTTCTTTATGGGTCCTTGATTTTCTCACATGAATATAACTATCCTTCCATGTGCTAATCCTTTTATTTCTCTGATTTTTAAAAATAAAATTCTTTGAATAATGTAATTCTTTATCCATATTCTAGTATTGAGATTTGTGTCATATTATTTCAATTATTCATATGAGGCCAAATTTTCCACTTTGAAATAAGAACTATTTTTTATTCTTCCTGTTTGTTGCCTAATTTTGGAGCATTTGTATGTAGACTTTCAGAGAAGTCTTCATATTCTTGTTCCTCAGGTTGTAGATGACAGGGTTCAGAATTTGGGTCACTACTATATAGAACACAGACAATAATAGATCTAGAACTGATTCAGAGTCCCAAGATGGTTTTAGATAAGTAATGATGAAGATTATGGCAAAAAGCTATGAATATGAAGAGGTGGGGAAGGTAAGTGGAGAAGGCCTTTGTTTTAACCTCTGAGGTTGTAATCTGTAGCACAAT
Source organism: Trichosurus vulpecula (assembly GCF_011100635.1). NCBI lineage: Eukaryota > Metazoa > Chordata > Mammalia > Diprotodontia > Phalangeridae > Trichosurus > Trichosurus vulpecula. The sequence continues at coordinate 197,187,460 of NC_050579.1, forward strand.
TGAGAGGATATGAAAATATTAGCCATGAAAATAAAGTAGAGGAGAGGATTCTGGGAAGATGACAAAGTAGATCAGAAAATCCCAAGCTCTCAAGATTTCCCCCCATAAAAGAGTTAAAATAGCACCTTATGGCAAACAAAGTGTAGGAACAGGGACACAACCAGGATCTTCCAGGGACAGTTTGAGAAGATCTGAAGAAAAATCCCAGTACTGGGTTTGGTCCCTGTGAGGAGTAACACCTCCAGGCTTGGTTCCATTTCACCAACAAGTGGCATGCTGCTTAAACAACTAGCAGCAAGTTCTGGGTTTAGTTGTTCATAGAGTCTGCCTTGCCCCAGCCACTGGAGCTTTTCACCCTGGGATAGTGAAGGCAGTCATTCATGTGAACCCAAGAAGATTGAGGGAACTTCTGCTGATGAGCAATACCAGACCCAGATGTGCTTTGAGGAGTGGTGGGGGCAAGAAGGAACCAGCACATGCCAGGCCAGTGCAAAAGCAGTGGGGCAGAAAGCCCCTGGCTGTGGGCACTTACAGGAGGTTGGAGGTTTCACTTTGGTTCCAGGCTAGAAGGAAGAACTGAAGATCTGGGGCAAGAGGCACCATTTCCAATACCCCAGGGCTAGAGGTGATTACAAAAATCAAGTTATTACCCCCCCCCCAAAAAAAGCACAGGCAAAGGATAAAGAATCCAACCATAGAAACCTATTATGGGAATAGAGATGACCAGAGTTCATTTCAGAGAAGGATATTGAAGTAAAGAAACCCCCAAAGAGGAACATCAAATGGTCACTTGCCCAAAAAGAATTTATAGAAATCTTAAAAAAAGATTTTAAAAATCAAATGACAGAGATGGAGGAAAAACTGAAAAAAATCAAAGAAAAACAAGAAGGTTATGAAAGGAAAGTCAACCAATTAGAAAAGGAGATCCAGAATCTCAAAGAGGAAAAGGACACCTTGAAAATAAGAATTTGGCAAAGTGAAGCCAGTGAAATTATAAGAGATCAAGAAATAATTAAAGAAAACATGAATAATGAAAAAATAGTAGAGAAAGTGAAACATCTTATACGAAAAAAAAAACAGATTTGGAGAATAGATTAGGAAGAGAAAATGTAAAAATAATCAGAGTAACTGAAAGTTATGATAAAAAAAAGAAACTTGATTCAATAATACAAGAAATAACTAAAGAAAATTGTCCTGAAGTATTAGAACAAAGCAGGGAAGTAGAAATAGAGAAAATCAATCAGACACCACTTAAAGGAGATCCTAGGAGGAAAACTCATAGGAATATCATAGTCAAATTCCAAACCCCCCAGCTCAAGGATAAAATATTAAAAGCATTAAGATTAAAACAATTTAAATATAATGGTGCTACAATTAGAACTACACAAGACCTAGCAGCAGAGACATTAAAGGACCACAGATCTTGGAAAGCAATATATCAAAGAGCAAAAGACCTGGGACTCTGGCTGAAAATGTAATACCCTTAAAATTTAAGTATTATCTTGAATGAAAAAAATGGACTTTTGACAAACCCTCAGACTTTCAAGACTTTGTTAAAAAATCCTCAAATTCATAGAAGATTTGACACACAGGAACCAAGAGAAACATAAGGTACGTACAAAAGACTAACTATAAAGGATTCATAAGGACAGACTGTTTACCTTTTATATAACACGAAATGTAAAATGTATGTCTGAAACTCTTATTAATAATTGTCGAGCTCATAAGAAAGAGGGGGATAAACCTGACTATTATATGAATTTTAAAAGTAAAACCATTTAGAAAAACCTAAAAAAGAGTAACTATTTTTTTAATTCCATACATCATTAATTAATATTTTTTAGTTTTCAGCATTGATTTCCACAAGATATTGAGTTCCAAATTTTTTCCCCATTTCTACCCTTCCCCCGACTCCGAGATGGCACATATTCTAATTGCCCCATGCCCCAGTCAGCCCTCCCTTCTGTCACCTCACTCCCCCACCCTCCCCCATCTCTTTGCCGGTCACTTTCTTTTAGGGCAAGAAAGACTTCTAGGCCCCATTGCCTGTATATCTTATTTCCCAGTTGCAGGCAAAAACAACTTTTTTTGAGCACCTGCTTTTAAAACTTTGAGTTCCAAATTCTCTCCCCTCTTGCCTCCTCATCCACCCTCCTTGAGAAGGCAAACTATTCAATGTAGGCCACACATGTATTATTATGCAAAGCACTCCCATAAATAGTAGTGTTGTGAAAGACTAACTACATTTCCCTCCCTCCTATCCTATCCCCCTTTATTCAATTTTCTCCCTTGACCCTGTCCCTTTTCAAAAGTGTTTGCTTTTGATTACTTCTTCCCCCTATCTGCCCTCCCTCCTATCACCACCTCCCCTTTTAATCCCCTTTCCCCTACTTTCATATGGGATAAGATACCCAATTGATTGTGTATGTTATTCCCTCATCAAGTCAAATCCAATGAGAGCAAGATTCACTCATTCCCCCTCACCTGCCCCCTCTTCTCTTCCTACAGAACTGCTTTTTCTTGCCATTTTTATGTGAGACAATTTACCCCATTCTATCTTTCCCTTTCTCACTCTCTCAATTTATTCCTCTCTCATCCCTTAATTTTATTTTATTTTTTCTAGATATCATGCCTTCATAGTCAACTCACCCTGTGCCTCTGATATATATATATATATATATTCCCTTCAACTACACCAATACTGAAAAAAGTCTCATGATTTACACATATCAATTTTCTATGTAGGAATGTAAGGAAACAGTTCCACTTTAGTAGGTCCCTTATGATTTTTCTTTCTTGTTTGCTTTTCTATGTTTCTCTTGATTCTTGTGTTTGGAAGTCAAATTTTCTATTTAGCTCTGGTCTTTTCACTGAGAAAACTTGAAAGTCCTCTATTTTATTGAAAATCCATATTTTGCCTTGGAGCATTATACTCAGTTTTTTCTTGGTTTTTCAATCCTAGCTCCATGGACCTCTGGGATATCATATTCCAAGCCATTCAATCCCTTAATGTAAAAGTTGCTAGATCTTGTGTTATTCTAATTCTGTTTCTACAATACTCAAATTCTTTCTTTCTGGCTGCTTGTAGTATTTTCTCCTTGATCTGGGAACTCTGGAATTTGGCAACAATATTCCTAGGAGTTTTCTTTGGGGGATCTTATTCAGGAGGTGATTGGTGGATTCTTTCAATTTCTATTTTACCCTATGGCTCTAGAATATCAGGGCATTTTTCCTTAATAATTTCTTGAAAGATGATGTCTAAGCTCTTTTTTGATCCTCGCTTCCAGGTAGTCCAATAATTTTTAAATTATCTCTCCTGGATCTATTTTCCAGGCCAGTGGTTTTTCCAATGAGATATTTCACACTGTCTTCCATTTTTTCATTCCTTTGGTTCTGTTTTATAATATCTTTATTTCTCATCAAGTCACTAGCTTCCACTTGCTCCAATCTAGTTTTTAAGGTAATATTTTCTTCAGTGGTATTTTGGACCTCCTTTTCCATTTGGCTAATTCTGCCTTTCAAGGCATTCTTCTCCTCATTGGCTTTATGGAGCTCTTTTGCCATTTGAGTTAGTCTATTTTAAGGTGTTATTTTCTTCAGTATTTTTTGGGTCTCCTTTATGAAGTCATTGACTTGTTTTTCATGATTTTCTTGCATCACTCTCATTTCTCTTCCCAATTTTCCCCCTACTTCTCTAACTTGCTTTTCCAAATCCTTTTTGAGCTCTTCCATGGCCTGAGATCAATTCATATTTTTCTTGGAGGCTTTTGGTGTAGTCTCTTTGACTTTGTTGATTTTTTCTCACTGTATTTTTTGATCTTCTTTGTCACCCCCCAAAAAAGATTCCAAAGTTTGTGTCTCAATCTGAGTCCATTTTTGCTGCCTGTTCATGTTCCCAGCCAACTACTTGACCCTTGAGCTTTTTTCAGGGTGTGACTGCTTGTAGAGTAGAGAGTACTTTGTCCCAAACTTTAGGGGTTACACTGCTGTTTTCAGAGCTACTTCTGCACAGCAATGTCTGCCACACCAGCGTTCCTCCTCCCCCAAGAACCACAAACCCAGACTGTGGCCCAGATCCAAGCAGCCTCTGTACTCCCACTCTGATCCTCGGCTTAATTTCTCCCACTGGGTGGACCTCACCCCCAGGGCTGGGGCCAACTGCATACTCCTTTCACTCTGATTCAAAGGCTTTTCCCACTAACCTTCTCTGTTGTCTTTGGCGTTTGTGGGTTGAGAAGTCTGGTAACTGCCGCAGCTCAATGATTCAGGACCCTACCATCTGTTCTGCCTGGCTTCTGTTTTGGTTGGCCCTGGCGCAGTGCATGCTGGGCTGTGCTCCACTCCCGGCTCCATGTGATATACACTTCCCGGTGACCATCCAGGCTTTCCTGGGCTGGAGCCCTGTTTCCCACTGCTATTTTGTGGGTTCTGCAGCTCTAGAATTTGATCAGAGCCATTTTTACAGGTGTTTGAAGGACCTGGGGGAGGGCTTAAGCAAGTCCCTGCTTTTCAGCCACCATCTTGGCTCCAAGAGTAACAATTTTATACAAAAGATGTGCAAAAGGAAGAAAGGATATAGAGGATTTAGATTGGGGAGGAGGGCTGGTAGTTCTGGTAACTTAATTTCAGTGGGAATGGGTTTAGGAGGGAACAATATATACATATTTAGAAGAGTATAAAAGCCTTCTAAATTTAGAAGAAATAAAATGGTAGGGTATAGTGAGGGGAGAGAGGACAAGGGAGTGATTAGGATAAGGGAGAGATGTTTAGAGCGGATAATAAGGGAACAGGTAAAGGCTGTTTAGATTAATGGGAATGGGAGGGTAGGAGAGGGATCCTTAGAGGGGAGTAGGCAAATAATAGGAGGGTGATGTAGTGGGTAGAAGTAAAGTGGAAGAGGCAGGAGGGAGAGGTAATAAGAGACATGTACAAACATAAAGGCAAAGATCAGGACTAGAGTATGTTTGGGAAAGTATATGTGTATAAACTCATGTATATATGTATAAGTATATATATATGTATATATCTGTACGTGTATGTATGTATTAAGAAACATATCTAAATCATATTGTAGCCTTCTAGGGGGCTGGGGAAAGGGGAAAAAAGGAACAAAATTAAAAAGTGCATAACAGAGTACAAAAGAAATCACAAGGAAGCAAAGATGGACAATTCTCATCACAAGATGTATTATTTATCATACAGGTTTTCTTGAAATGAAGATTTATTGTTACACATTTTGAATCCTCTGCTATGGTCCACTATGCACATGACATTTTTTTTTCTTTCTTACTTTGTATTTAAGTTTCTATATTTAAGTTTATGATATGTTTTTATTTCTTTTCTGTATTTTGTATTTGTGTTCTGGTAAAATAAAATAAAAAAAAACTTTGAAAAAAGGAAATAAGGTAGAATATTAAAAATATTTGCAGTAGTCATAGCTCATATCAACTGCAACACACACACACACACGCACACACACACACACAAGATCCTGAGTAAGAGGGACATTAGAGAAGAACTCATAGATCTCCTTTGAGCCACAGAAAAACAGAAAATTTATAGTCCTTACATGGACCCAATCACAATTTCCCTGAACCAAGAAGCAGCTGCCATTCTCACACATAGCTCTCATTATGAAGTCTCAATAGTTCAAGGGCTGGCAGGTGGCCAAATAGTTGTCGTATGACAACCTTATGAGGAGAAAATTTTTTGATGCTGAAAAGAAAATTACTAAAAAGTGCTGTAGCGTACACCTCAAGAGATTGAGAAGCTATAGCTCAGCAGGTTTACAGTGGATTTAGGGAAAATGACAGAAATAATGCAAAGATCCAAAAAGGACATGTTATTCAGGAAGAAGTACATGAGAGCATCTAGGCACCATCTATAGTGAAGAGAGTGAAAATGAGGTGGTTCCCCTTCAAAGCCTTCAGATTAAGAAGAAGACCATAGTATGTAAAATATGAATCTCCCAGGTGTTGAAAAAGCCCATGAAGAGGGATCTTGTCACCATGGCAAGGTTGGCCATGCTCTGAGGAGTTCTCTTTAACTGTCTGCATAGAAAAAGAAACAAATGCCAAATTATTAAAAGAACATAGTGTGTGGGTTTGAAGAGACCTTAATTTATGTCCACTGTATGAAATTGGATAAATAAAAATATCTCTGTCTCTTTCAGTTATCTCATTTATCAAAGGAAGAAATTAATCTAGATCAGAAAATCTTAACCTGAGTTTCACAAAATTGTTCAAACATGCTTTAGATGACTGAATTTCCATATATTTGGTTTCTTTTGCCATCCTGTGTATTTTTATGTATATAATAAAATGGTTGTGAGGAGTTCATAGGCTTCACCATGCTGCCCAAGGGGCTCATTACACACAAAAAAATTTAAGACTCACTTGAACTAGATAATCTTTAAAGATGTTCTAAATCTCAAAGGATCTTTGAATTTCTGAATAATATCTTTGCTTTGAAAAAGATGATTATAATAGCAATACCTTTCAATCTTTCATTGATTTTGGCAATTATTCATTACAAGAACCTGTGAGGTAGGGAGTTCAAGTACCATTATTATAATTTTACAAAAAAAATGATGCAGAGACTCAGAGAAGTGATGTGACTTTCCAGTAGTTACACAAAGATATTAATCCTTTGCTCCTGATTCCAAGGCTGACCTGAAAGCTCCTCCAGGTTTCTCTGATGCAGTATACCTGAACTTGCTGTCCATGATTATCTTCCCATTTTTCAAGAATGGTAGTTGCAAGGAACTGAACTAGGGTTTTTGTTACTATTTAGTGGTTTCAGTCATGTCTGACTTTTCAGGACACCATTTAGGGTTTTCTTGGTGAAAATGCTGTAGTGATTTGCCATTTACTTCCCTAGCTCATTTTATAGACAATGGTGAGCATAAATAGCAATTGTTTCTGTTCTGGCCTGACACTCTGATGATCTTCCCCTCCCATATTGACTCTTTTGTGAGGCCATCTTTTGCCTTAATTTGTTTTAGTTTTTTTTTAATTAACTAGTATTTTTAGTTTTCAGCATTGATTTTCACAAGATTTTGAATTACAAATTTTCTCCCCATTTCTACCCTCCTCCCACTCCAAGATGGCATATATTCTGATTTCCCTATTCCTCAGTCAACCCTCCCTTCTATCACCCCACTCCCCCTATCCCCTTTTCCCTTATTTTCTTGTAGGGCAACATAGATTTCTATCCCCCATTGCCTGTATATCTTATTTCCTAGTTGCATGAAGAAACTTTTTTTGAACATCTGCTTTTAAAATTTTGAGTTCCAAATTCTCTCCCCTCTTCCCTCCCCACCCACCCTCCATAAGAAGGCAAGCAATTCCATATAGGCCACATGTATATCATTATGTAAAACCTTTCGACAATACTCATGTTGTGAAAGACTAACTATATTTTGCTTCTTCCTATCCTATACCCCTTTATTCAGTTTTCTCTCTTGACCATGTCCCTTTTTGAAAGTGTTTGTTTTTGATTACCTCCTCCCCTCCCCTATTTGCCATCCCTTCTATCGTCCCCCCTTTTTTGTCTCCTTCCTCATTCTTTCCTGTGGGATAAGATATCCAATTCAGTGTGTATGTTATTCCCTCCTCAGGTCAAATCCGATGACAGCAAGATTTACTCATTCCCCCTCACCTGCCCCCTCTTCTCTTCCTACAGAACTGCTTTTTCTTGTCATTTTTATGTGAGATAATTTACCCCATTCTATCTCACACACACACACACACATATGTATATACATATATATATGTGTATATATATATGTATATATATATATGTGTATATATATATATATATTTATATATATATACATATATATATATATATGCATATTCCCTTCAGCTCCCCTAATACTGAGGTCTTATGAATTATACTCATCATCTTTCCATGTAGGAATGTAAACAAAACAGTTCAACTTTAGTATGTCCCTTATGATTTCTCTTTCTTGTTTACCTTTTCATGCTTCTCTTGATTCTTGTGTTTGAAAGTCAAATTTTCTATTCAGCACCGGTATTTTCACTGAGAAAGCTTGAAAGTCCTCTGTTTTATTGAAAATTCATATTTTACCTTGGAGCATGATACTCAGTTTTGCTGGTTAGGTGATTCTTGGTTTTAATCCTAGCTCCATTGACCTTCAGAATATCATATTCCAAGCCCTTCAATCCCTTAATGTAGAAGCTGTTAGATCTTGTATTATTCTGATCATGTTTCCAAAATACTCAAATTCTTTCTTTGTGGCTACTTGCAGTGTTTTCTCCATGATTTGGGAGCTCTGCAGTTTGGCAACAGTGTTCCTAGGAGCTTTCTTTTTGGGATCTTTTTCAGGAGGCAATCAGTGGATTCTTTAAATTTCTATTTTACCCTCTCACTCTAGAATATGAGGGAAGTTTTCCTTCATTATTTCTTGAAAAAATATACGTAGGCTTAGCAAAGAAAATCTTCTGTGCTGTGAAATTTCATAATATCGAAAATGGATATAGTTTTATCATTGGAAATAGCATCAAAGCATACTTTACAATCTGCTTGCTATCTTATCTTGAGGACTGCTGGGCATTTTCATTTTTTCTTATAGCAGAAACCCTTATGATGGTCTATAACCCCTTATTAGAAGATGAGGCCCTTGAGAGAAGGGATTTTGTGGGAATGATATAAGAAATTCCGTATTTTCCTTTGATAAACCAGTAGCTAATAACCTGGGATCAGAGAGCTTACCAGCCTCTCATGTTCTATTATCATTATTCAAATTCATATGTGTCAAAAACACTGCAATACTCAGAAAACAAAAAAGATAGCTCAGTGCAACATTCACACATCATAGTGAATTAAGTGAAGAAGACTAGTACCTATGACTGGGTCTCAAATAAATAGTGAGCGTTAAGAATATCATAAGTTTTTCCCCACAGTAAACACCACCTTGTATTCTTTCTGCTGAGCGATACATTCCTGTCTAGGTGTATGCAGTATTTTGTAGCAAGTCTCCACCACCACTTCACTAATTCATCTCTGTGGATCAATTCAAAGGAAGACAAATATCATACATTTGATTGTCCATTTCTGTTCTTTTAAACTACTATCAACTTTAATGTTGCTTTTCATTTTCCCCATCTTTCCCAAGTTTCTGCTTTTGGATTCTAGTCAGTGTTTAATGTAACTGGTCAAGAGACAAAAGGTTATATATTGTCTCCTTTCCCAAATCCACACTTTGGTATTTTGTACATTGCCATTCTTTTTTTGTCTTTCATTTTATTTTAGACTCAAACCCCCAAATACAAATACCGAATAGAGAAAATAAACAAAAACAGATCATAAGCTTAAATATTGGAATTTAAATACAAAGACAGAGAAAAAAAGGCATATTATGTACATAGCAGAGCATAAGAGAGCATTCAACTATATAACAATAAATTTCCACTTCAGGAAAGCCTATATGTGGGCACCTAAGTAGTACAGGGTGTAGAGCACAGGCCCTGGAGTCAGGAGGACCTGAGTTCAAATCTGATCTCAGACCCTTGACACACTAGCTGTGTGACCTTGGGCAATTCACTTAACCAAATTGCCCTGCCTTCCCTCTTCCAAAAAAAGCCTGTATGATAAATAATACATGTTGTGTGGAGAACTGTCCATCTTTTCTTTGCTTCCTTTTAAGTTTTCTTTTGTTCTCTACTGTGTACTTTTTTTTACTTTATTCTCCACCAATCCCTCAGAAGGCTACAGTTAAGTTTGGATATGTTTCTCTATAGCTATAAATATACATACACACACATGTATAAATACACACACACACACACACACACACACATATATATATATATATATATACATATATATATATATATATATGTATATGTTTCCCAAACAAATGTACATTGCCATTCTTAAGAGGGCCATTACCTCTACCCAATGCTACTTTTGTAGTTGACTGTTTTCTATAAATCTATCACTGTTTTTGGAACAGGAAGTCTAGGTAAGGAGTATCATTACAACAGCTCAATGATGTAACAGAAAACAACTACGACAAGAAAGAGGTTGCTAAACATTTATAAAGAAAACATCTTATATCTATCCGGTTATCACTCTATCTCTTACATTGTATCATACAATATTATGATATAAATTATAGATTCATATTTAATAATATATACCATAAATTAACATAATATTATAATATTAGGAATAGATATAGGCAGGTATGTATGTATTTGAATATTGATGATCTAATACAAATGAATACAATCTTTCTTACTTAAACCACCCCCTATAGAGACACATATTCAGTTTAAGCACTTATTTCAACACCTGGACTCAGTTGAACAACATTAAGCATGGCCTTGTATGTATCATTTCTGTTAATATGTACATGAGGCTGCAATCTCTATGGAACAAAGTAGCAGACCAAAAGAATGTTTTTCCCATTACAGCACATAGAAATCAAGTCACTTGTACTGTCTCACATTTAAATTGAGGCTCTGGATATCAAATGTGTATTAAATTTGTTTGATGATAAAACTCAACTTGACTTGATCATTCATCTGTATATAATTTAGTCCCCAATATTAGAAGCACAAATGAACTACATCTCAGTGTAGTCAAAGATCTGGTGAAATATAGGAGCAATGAGCAGAAGGTGCAGACAGGCAACGTTTGGCTGAATGAAAGGAAAGTATCCCAAGAACTAAAACTTTGCAAATATGGAATTGTTGTTGTTGTTTAGTCCATTAGTCATGTCTGATTCTTTGTAGCCCCATTTTTTTAGCAGAGATACTGGAGTGGTTTTCCATTTCCTTTTCTAGTTCACTTTACAGATGAGGAACTGAGACAAATGGGATTAAGTGACTTGCCCAGGGTTACACAGCCAGCAAGTGTCTGAGGCCAGATTTGAACTCAGATCCTCCTGACTACAGGCCTGGCACTCTATCCACTGTATAATCTAACTGCCCCCAAAATATGGAATGCATGAGGTTACTCTGGTTCACTGAAAATCCTCACATAAAGTTTGGATGATCGTGAATTTTGGGTATTTAAATGGATGTGAAATTCCAGTAGAGGTGAAATTGGATGACCTTTGACATCCCTCCCAATACTAAGCTTTGGAACATACTTTGACACCATAATTAATCCAGCAGAATAGACAAGAACAATGGAATAGATTTGATAGTTACCTAAGCCATTTAATTTCATGCATTCCCTTAGTCAGAAACTGTCCCATTAGTAATCCAGAGCAGCTATCAGGAAATACAAATTTTTACTCAACTGGAAAAGTTGCTTAGGGGGAAAGTCTATCTGTGGTAGATATCTTCTACCTTCTTGGTATGAAAAATGCAGCTTGGGGAATAAACTCCCCATATCCCATTCATATTTCTTTTACTGAGTTAAAATAACTATCCTCATACATACAAGAATTATTCCCTAATACATAACTTCTGGACCCATGCTTTCAGTTAACCCATATAAAAATAAAGTTTTGTGCATTTGGACATTGGAAAAAGGAAAATTACAAAGAAGAATGTATCAATAATACTTATCAACAAACATTTATCAAGTGTCTCTTCTTTGCAAATCTCTGCTGTTAACCTGGATGGCCTAAATATTAATCATCTCTAGTTAAAGGGATCAAACTGCTTCAAACCTGTCAGGAGAACAAGAAATGAAAGTAAATAATTACAATACAAAGTAGAGTGGAGAAATTCATTGAAGGAGAACAGAGAATTTACTTCTAACAGGCAGGATCAAGAACAGCTTCATGTTGTATGGAGATAATAAGGTACCTGCCTTATATAGGGCAAGTGCAGTCTTATCAGGCAGGAATACATATGGTTCGAAGAAATATACAGAACTAAAGAATGATACTACAATTCCTTTATATTTACAAAAATGTCCACACTTTTCTGTGTTATTGTTCCTATACCTGTTATTTTCTTTACTGGGACCTACAATCCCTGCACCCCTCAATACTTTTCCTGGACACCTCTCCTGTTCTGACATTTTCCTCTTCACATTTGTGCCCCTATAGTTAACCAATTCCATGCAATACTTTTTTTCTACTCTTCAATCACTTGCTCCTTTGTCTTATTGCAAAACACACATTGCCAAATTGCAAGTCTGGATTACTCTTGCGATCAATCTACTCTAATCATATTTATGGGTCGCTAAATGAAATTAGCCAGATTCGCCAAACTATGCTGACTGGGCCCACTATTCATATCAGTTATCTAAACTAAACTGGTTCCTCACTTCAGTAAGGCAATACTTTTATTTCTCTCCAACTAATTCTCTATCCCATTAACATATTTGAGCTGCTCACATCCTTCTTTTCTCTCCTTATATCTTCCATACTATCCCTTCCACAGCTCTCATGGATGAGACTTCATTTCATAGTTCACTTAGAAAATAGAGGCCCATTCTTGTTGAGTTACTTCTTCCTTTCTTTTCAACTCATACTTCTCTGATATTACTCCCTTATTCTTTTGTCCTTTCCTCTGGTCCCTGATGAAGAAGTGAGATTTTGTTTCTTCTGAAAAAGGTAAAACCCTCTATGTGTACCCTTGATCTCATTCTCTCCTAATGTTATTGTTTACATTATAATCTTTTCTCTCTCTCTATTCTTCCATCTTTCCCTATCTATTGGTTCTTTCTCTGCTACCTATAAACATGTCTAAATTTCCCCCAACCTTAAAAAACCCCTCATTAGATCCTATAATCTTCAACAATCTATCCTTCAGTAGATCTCTTCCCTTTCTCAACCAAAGTCCTAGAAAAATAATGTTCATACTTTTTGGTTCTACTGCCTTTCTTCTCTTTCTAAATCCTTTGTAATCCAATTTATGAATTCACCAGTCACCGAAAACTACCCTTTCCAAAGTCACCAGTACTTTATTAATTAGCTGATCCCATGGCTTTTTCATGCTCTTCAATTTTCCTGACCTCTGTGCAGTTTATGAAAATGTTTACTACTTTCTCTGCTTATAGGCTTTCTTCTCTGTGCTTTTTTGATCCTGCTCTCTCTTGATTTTTCTCCTACTTGTCTGATCACTCATAGTTTCTCTTGCAAATCGTCCTCACAGCATGCTCTCTAATAATGGGTTTATGCCAAAGTTCTGTTCTGGATTCTCTTCTATTTTCTCCCTATCTGCTCTCTCCCTCCCTCCCTCTCTCTCTCTCTCTCTCTCTCTCTCTCTCTCTCTCTCTCTCTCTCTCTCTCTCTTTCTCTCATCAGTTCACATGGGTTTATTTTTCTTCACCTTAACGATGAATCCCCATGTCTATATTTCCTGCCCCTTCCTCTCTCTTGAGCTCCAATACTCTATCACCAAATGCCTATTGGATATTTCAAAGTGAATGTCTTATAGATAACTCAAACTTCGCATAGCCAACATAGAAATCATCTCCTCCCCCATAAAAGCATACAAATAACACCTCTAAACTTTCTTATTTTTGTCATAGGCATCACTATCATTTCAGTCATGCAGATTCACAGCTTTAATGATATCCTTATTACCTCACTTACACCCCATGCATCTAATCAATTTCTACATCTTTTCTTTCTGTTTTCCCAACATCAAATGCTTGTTGACTGGGTATTGATCTCTTTCTTTCACTCACTCTACCACAACTCTAGTTCAGACCTTCATAAGCTACCACCTAAACTATTGTGATGGCCTCCTAATTAGTGTCCATTCTTTAAATCTCCCCTCTACAAAATATCATTCACCCACCTGTCAAATTGTTTTTTTTTAAAGCATGTATCTATGTTGCTTCTTAATTCAATAAACTTCAGGTGCTACTAATACTCCTAGGATAATATAATATTGTCTCTTTAGCATTTGAGTTCTTTCTGAAACATAAGCTAACTTTCATTTTCAAGGCACAGTGAATTTTCTAAACCTTGATTATTCAGCCAAATTAACCATCTTGCTGATCCTCTTACATGGAATTCCTTTTCCTGTTTCTGTGTCTTTGTATTGCCTGATTCCCCTTCCTGAAATGCATTTCCTCCTCATTGTTTCAGGATCCCCAGTTCTTTAAGGATCAGCTCAAGCATCATCTACTACATGCATTCTTTTGGATTTACAGAACTTCTTATGCTTTTTCTGAAATCGCCTTGCATCCATTTTGTAGTCTTTTATTACATACCTCTATAAGTGCATTCTATCTTCTGCAACTAGAGTATAAGATTTTTATTTTTAAAATTATTTTTATTTGTTTGGTTAAATATTTCCCAAATTCATGTAAATTTTAGCAATCAGTTTTTTTTTAAATTTACTTATTTATTTTTAGTTTACCACACACGGTTTTACATAGTTTGAGTTCCAGATTTTCTCCCCTCCCTCCCCCCTCCCTCCCCAAGACGGCATGGAATCTCATATAACTATCATGTATAACTTCGCATTGAATTAATTTATGCACTAGTCAAGTCGTGGAGAAGAATTTTGACCAATGGAATGAATCATGAGAAAGAAGAAACAGAACCAAAAAAAAAAAACACCCAAAAACAAAAACAAAAGACAGTTCTTTCTCTGGATGAAGATAGCATTCTCCTTTGTGAGTCTCCTGGAGTTGTCCTTGCACCTTAGGTTGCTGAGAAGAGCACAGTATGTCAGGGTTGGTCCTCACAGAATCCATATATCTGTGGCTGTGCACAACGTTTTCCTGGCTCTGCTCCGCTCACTCAGCATTATGTCATGTAGGTTTTTCCAGGTTGTTATGAAGTCTGCATCATCCCCGTTTCTTATGGCACAATAGTATTCCATCACCTTCATATACCACAGCTTGTTCAGCCATTCCCCAATTGATGGGCATCCCTTTGATTTCCAATTCTTGGCTACCACAAAAAGAGCTGCTATAAATATCCTTGTACATATGGGTCCTTTTCCCGCTTGTATGATGTCTTTGGGATACAACCCTAGAAGTGGTATTGCTGGGTCAAAGGGTATGAACATATCTATAGCCCTTTGGGCATAGTTCCAAACTGCTCTGCAAAATGGCTGGATCAGCTCACAACTCCACCAGCAATGCAACAATGTTCCAATTTTCCAACATTCCCTTCAGCATTTATCATCTTCCTGTTTTTTCATTGTAGCCAATCTGACAGGAGAGATGTGGTATCTAAGAGTTGTTTTGATTTGCATTTCTCTAATCAGTAGTGATCCAGAGCATTTTTTCATATGCCTATAGATAGTTTTAATTTCTTCCTCTGAAAACTGCCTGTTCATATCCTTTGACCATTTCTCAATTGGTGAATGGCTTGTATTCCTATATATTTGGCTCAGTTCCCTGTATATTTTAGAAATGAGGCCTTTATCAGAGATACTAGTTGCAAAGATTTTCTCCCAATTTTCTGCTTCCCTCCTAATTCTTGTTGCATTGGCTTTTTTGGTACAAAAACATTTCAATTTGACATAATCAAAATTATCCATTTTGCATTTTGTAATGCTCTCTATCTCTTGTTGGGTCATGAATTCTTTTCTTTTCATAATTCTGATAAGTAAACTATTCCTTGCTTTCCCAAATTACTTATAGTATCAGCTTTTACTCCTAAATCATGAACCCATTTTGACTTTATTTTGGTATATGGTGTAAGATATTGGTCTATGCCCAGTTTTTGCCCTACCATTTTCCAGAGTAGTTTTAATTTTCTAGTAGTCTCAGAGTAGTTTTAATTTTCATTTCTCTAAGCAGTACTGATTTAGAGCATTTTTCACATGTCTGTTGAGAACTTTGATGTCTTCTTTTGAAAACTGTCTATTTAAAATAACTTGAAGGTATATGTTTGGAATATTGGGGTGGTTTTGGAAATGATGAATTGGTAGACTTGGAAAAAATATGGAAAGATTTGGATTTATCAAGGAATATGTTATCCACCTTCAAAGAAACAGAGGACAAATAAGTCTTACATTTGATACATTTGAATGCATATGTCTATATATGAGTATATTATAGATATTTAAGTGTATATATATATATATATATGGGTGTGTGTGTGTGTGTAAGTAACTGTATTCATATATGTGTGTATAGGTCTCTATTTGTATGTGTTTGCATATATATATACACACACACACACAATCTATCTATCTATCTATCTATCTATCTATCTATCTACACTTAATTGTAGCATTCTTGAGGGAGGACAGGAAGTAAGGGGAAAAAAAGAACAAAGTAAAAAATGCACAGCAGAAAACAACAACAACTTACAAGGAAGCAAAGAAAAGATGGACAGCTCTGAACATAATGTGTAGTATTTATTGCATTGGCTTTCTTGAAATAGAGATTTATTGCTGTATATTTTCAATCCTCTCTTCCATTCTTCTGTGCACATGGCAATGCTTTTTTTTTCCTTTTGCATTTAAAATGTTTCTTTTTGGGGCAGAGGCAAGATGGCACCTGGAAAGCAGGGACTTGCATGAGCTCTCACCCAGGTCCCGCCAAACATCTATAAAAAATGACTCTGAACAAATTCTAGAACTGCAGAACCCATGAAGTAGCAGAGGGAAGCAGGGCTCCAGCCCAGGACATCCTGGATGGTCTCTGGGTAGGGTCTATTGCACAGGCCTGGGAGCGGAGTGGAGCAGAGCCCAGTGTGGGCCACGTGGACCAGCCAGACTGGGAGCCAGGCACAACAGGCCCTAGTGCCCTGAATCAGTAAGCTGGGGCAGGTACCAGACTTCTCAACACACAAAAACCAAAGACAACAGAGAAAGTTAGTGGGAAAAGCTTCTGGGACAGAGTGAAAGGAATTCGTGGTTCAGCCACCACCCTGAGGGCAGCGGAGGTGGTGCAGCTACAGAACTACAGCTGCAGTTGCTTCTGGCCAAAGGCCCACCTAGTGGGAGGAATTAAGTGGCAGATCTGAGCAGGAGTGCAAAGCCAGCTTAGATCTGAGTCCAGTCCAGGTTGGTGGGTCTTGGAAGAGTAATAGTGCTGGTGTGGCAGAGCTTGCTGTGTAGCTCTGAAAACAAGAGCACAGCCCCTCCAGCTTGGGACAAACTCCGACAAAAACTCAAGAGTCAAGCAAGTTGACCGGAAACATGGCCAGGCAGTGAAAATAGACTCAGATTCAGACTCAGAGTTTGGAATCTTTCTTTGGTGACAAAGAAGACCAAAACATACAGCCAGAAAAAGTCAACAAAGTCAAAGAGCCTATATCAAAAGCCTCCAAGAAAAACATGAATTGGTCTCAGGCCATGGAAGAACTCAAAAAGGATTTGGAAAAGCAAGTTAGAGAAGTAGAGGAAAAATTGTGAAGAGAAATGAGAGTGATGTGGGAAAACCATGAAAAACAAGTCAATGACTTGATAAAGGAGACCCAAAAAATACTGAAGAAAATAACACCTTAAAATAGACTAACTCAAATGGCAAAAGAGCTGCAAAAAGTCAATGATGAGAACAATGCCTTGAAAGGCAGAATTAGCTGAATGGAAAAGGAGATCCAAAAGACCACTGAAGAAAATATTACCTTAAAAATTAGATTGGAGCAAGTGGAAGCTAGTGACTTGATGAGAAATCAAGATATTAGAAAACAGAACCAAAGGAATGAAAAAATGGGAGACAATGTGAACTATCTCATTGGAAAAACCACTGACCTAGAAAATAGATCCACGAGAGTTAATTTAAAAATTATTGGACTACTTGAAAGCCATGACCAAAAAAAAAACTCTAGATATCATCTTTCAAGAAATTATCAAGGAGAACTACCCTGATATTCTAGAGCCATAGGGTAAAATAGAAATTGAAAGAATCCACTGATTACCTCCTCAAAAAGGTCCCAAAAAGAAAACTCTTAGGAATATTGTTGCCAAATTCCAAAGCTCCCAGATCAAGGAGAAAATACTGCAAGCAGCCAGAAAGAAACAATTTGAGTATTGTGGAAAGACAATCAGGATAACACAAGATCTAGCAGCTTCTACATTAAGGGATCAAAGTGCTTAGAATATGATATTCCAGAGGTCAATGGAGCTAGGATTAAAACCAAGAATCACCTACCCAGCAAAATGGAGTGTCATACTTCAAGACAAAATATGGATTTTCAATAGAGGACTTTCCAGTTTTCTCAGTGAAAAGACCAGAGCTGAAAAGAAAATTTGACTTTCAAACACAAGAATCAAGAGAAGCATGAAAAGGTAATCAAGAAACGGAAATTGCAAGGGACTTACTAAAGTTGAACTGTTTTGTTTACATTCCTACATGGAAAGATGATGGGTATAATTCATGAGACCTCAATATTAGGGTAGCCGAAGGGAATATATATATATATGTAGACAGATGGCACAAGGTGAGTTGAACATGAAGGGATGATATCTAAAAAAATCAAATTAAGGGATGACAGAGGAATATATTGAGAGAAGGAAAAAGGGAGAGATGGAATGGGGTAAAGTTTTTGCATAAAAGTGGCAAGAAACAGCAGTTACATAGGAAGGGAAGAGGGGGCAGTTGAGGGGGTATGAGTGAATCTTGCTCTCATCGGAATTGATCTGAGGAGGCAATAACATACACACTTAATTGGGTATCTTACCTCACAAGAAAGAAGCAGGAAGGAGATTAAAAGGGGGGATGATAGAAGGGAGGGCAGATAGGCGGAGGAGGTAAGCAAAAACAAACACTTTCAGAAAGGGAGGGGGTCAAGGGAGAAAATTGAATAAAGGGGGATAGGATAGGAAGGAGCAAAATAGAGTTAGTCTTTCACAGCATGAGTATTGTGGAAGGGTTTTACAGAATGATACACATGTGGCCTGTGTGGAATTGCTTGCCTTCTTAGGGAGGGTGGGTGGGGACGGAAGAGGGGATAGAATTTGGAAGTCAAAGTTTTAAAAACAGATGTTCAAAAAAAGTGTTTACCTGCAACTAGGATATAAGATATACAGGCAATGGGGGATAGAAATCTATGTTGCCCTACAAGAAAATAGGGGAAAAGGGCATGGGGTGGGCAGTGGGGTGACAGAAGGGAGGGTTGACTGGGAAGTGGGGCAACCAGAATATATACCATCTTGGGAGGGGTAGAAATTGGGAGAAAATTTGTAATTCAAACTCTTGTGAAAATCAATGCTGAAAACTAAAATTATTAAATAAATAAATAAATGATAAAAAAGAGTTCTAGAGGAGGTAGTGCAGGAGTATGGAAAAACACCTTTTAATAGTTATCAGGATTTGTGCTCTCTACTTCACAGTCAGGTAACTCTGGACAAATCTTTTAACTCCTGTGTGCCTCAGTTTCCCTATCTGTTAAATGTAATAATGATGTCTATCCAGTCTACCTTATAGGGTTGCGCTTAGGTTCAAATGTGTCTGATACCAATTTTCAACCTGTAAAAGAATATACAAAAGCAAAGTATTATTGTTATTCAGTCTTTACTTGTGAAACTGCAGAAATTATTTTATTCCCTGAAATCACAACCCACAGGTATTTTTTGTTGTATACTTTTTGGTGCTTGAAATGCTATATTAGGCTCGTTAAGGCACCCAAAGCTTATAATTTATTTCTTATTTAGACATAATGTGTTCACACTCTATTTGCAGAATAAAAATATTTCAGGGAACAATTTCCATGGTGTTGGCCATGGAAGAGGCTTAGTCATTTTCTGTAACTGACATACCCATCTACCTCATTGATATATTTGTATGTATGAATTTTTTGCATTTATTATTAATAAGAAAACTCTAATGTCTTTTTCTTTTCTTATTGCATATTTTTATAGTATTTAAGTCTAAAATAAATTAATAAGTTTTTTTAAACCCTGCCTTTTCATATCTTTTGACCATTTATCAACTAGGAAATGGTTATCATTTTTATAAATTTAGCTCAGTTCTCTATATATTTGTGAAATGATGTCTTTTTTCCCAGATAACCTTGTTGAAAATCCCCACCCTCCCTTACAGTTTCCTATTTTCCTTCTAATTTTGACTGCATTAGTGTTGTTTGGGCAAAAACTTTTTAATTTCATATGATCGAAAATATCTTTATAGTTTCCCATAATCTCTTATATCTCTGATTTGATCATAAACCCTTTTCTCATCCAGAGATCTGACAGGTACATTTTCCCATGCTTCCCTCATTTAGTTATATCACCCTTTAGTTCTAAATTTTCTGTCAATTTTGATTTCATCTTGGTATATGGTGTGAGATGTTGGACTGTGCCTAGTTTTTGCCAACCTGCTTTACACTTTTCCCAGCAATTTTTGTCAAATGTTGAGCTTTAACCCTAAAAGCTCTGATCTTTGAGTTTTCCAAACACTAGATTACTCTGATCATTTACTATTGCATATTGTGTAACTATTTAATTTATTCCATTTATCTACCATTTTATTTCTTATCCACTATTAGATTATTTGATGATTACTCCTTTGTAGTATAGCTTGATAACACCTTCTGTAACTTTTTCTTCCATTAATTCCCTTGATATTCTTGATTTTTTGTTCTTTCTGATGAAATCTGTTACTATTTTTTCTAGCTCTGTAAACATTGTTTTGGTAGTTGTTTTTTGTATGGTACTAAATAAGTAAATTGACTTAGGTTGAATTGTCTTTTTTTATTATATTCACTTAACCTACCCATGGGCAATTACTATTTCTCCAATTGTTTAGATCTGTGTTTATGTGAAAAGTGTTTTGTTTCTGGGTTCATTTATTTCCTGGATTTGTCTTGGCAGGATGACTCACAAGTATTTTATATTATCTACAATTATTTTAAAAGTATTTTCTCTTTCTGTCTCTTCTGGCTGGACTTTCATATTATATAGAAATGTTGATGATTCTGTGGCTTTGTTTTATATCCTACAAATTTCTTAGAGTTGTTAATTGTTTCAACTAGTTTTTGATTGATTCTATATGTAGTTCTCTAAGTATATCATCAAATCATCGCAAAAAATGATGGTTTTCCTTCATCTTTGCCTATTTTTATTCCTTCAATTTCTTTTTTTTCTCTTATTGCTATAGCTAGCATTTTTAGTACAATATCAAATAACAAATGTGATAAAAGACATCTTTGCTTCACTCCTGACCTTATTGGGAAGTTTTCAAGTTTATCGCCATTTTACTTCATGTTTTCTCCTGGTACAATATCAAATAACAAATGTGATAAAATACATCTTTGCTTCACTCCTGACCTTATTGGGAAGTTTTCAAGTTTATCACCATTTTACTTCATGTTAGCATTTTAGGAAAGGTTCCATTGATTCCTATGATTTCTAGTCTTTTTGACAGTAATGGGTGTTGTATTTTGTCAAAGGCTTTTTTGCATCTATTGAGGTAATCATATGATTTTTATTGCTATTATTATTGATATTACAACAATTATGTCAATAGTTTTCCTAATGTTGAAGAAGCACTGCATTCCTGGTATAAATCCCACTTGGTCATAGTGTATGATCTTTGTAATGATATATTGAAATAATCTCCTTGCTAGTATTTTATTTAAATTTTTTTCATTGACACTCATTAAGAGAATTGTTCTGAGTTTTCTTTCTGTTTTTGCTTCCCCTGGTTTAGGCATCAAAAGCATATTTGTGTCATAAAAGGAATTTGTAAAGCTCCTTCTTTATCTATTTTTTCAAATAATTTACATAGTGCTAGGATTACTGTTCCTTAATTGTTTGGTAGAATTTACTTGTGAATCTAACTGGCCCTGGGAATTTTTTCTTAGGGAGCTCATTGCTGGCTTGTTCAATTTCTTTTACTAAGACAGTCCCTTTAACTGTGCTATTTTCCTTTCTGTTAACCTGGGCAATTTATATTTTTGTAAATATTCATCCATTTTACTTAGATTGCCAATTTGACTGGCATATAATTGGGCAAAATTTTCATTTTCACTGGTGGTTCATCCTCCATTTTCATTTTTTATATGAGTAATTTAGTTTTCTTCTTTCTTTTTAAAATAAAATTACTGATGGTTTATCTATTTTATTCTTTTTTTCATAAAACTGGCTGCTAGTTTTTTTTAGTTCAATGCTTTTCTTACTTTTATTTTTGCTAATCTCTCCTTTGATTGTCAGGATTCCTGATTTGATATTTAATTAGAGATTTTTAATTTCTTCTTTTTCTAGTTTTTTAAAAACGGCACTCCCATTTTCTTTATCTGTTGTTTCTCTCTTTTATTGATGTACATATTTAGAGAAAAAAAATCCCCCTATGTACTGCTGCAAATTTTGGAATGTTATTTCATTCTGTTTAATGAAATCATTGCTTGTTTCCATGATTTGTTCTCTGATGCACTCATTCTTTAGAATTATATTATTTAGTTTCCTATTAGCTTTTATCTATGCTTTTCAGGCCTTTTATTGAATGTACCTTTATTGCATTGTGATATGAAAAGAGTATTTGATATTCCTGCATTTGGTCATGTAGTTTTTATGCCCTATTACATGATTAGTTTTTGTGTCGGTGCCATGTATAGCTGAGAAAAATGTATACTCTTTTCCATTTCCACTTACTTATTCTCCAGACATCTATCATATCTAACTTTTCTAAAATTCTATAGATTGTTTCAATTTCTCTTTTGCCCTCAGGATTTTCCTTGGTAACTTTTTGAAATGCAATATTAAGGGTCTTTCTTCATTCATGATTTTCAGGTAGACCAATTATTCTTAAACTATCTCTCCTTGATGTATTTTCTAGGTATTTTATTTTTCTGCTGAAATATTTCACATTTTCTTCTATTTTTTCTTTCATTTGAATTTATTTCATTGTTTCTTGATGTCTTATGAGGTCATTATTTTCCACTTGGTCAATTTTAATTTTTAAAGAATAATTTTCACCAGTGAGCTTTTGTACTTGTTTGTCACTTCAGCAATTTTGTAAAAAAAATTTCTTGTTATTCATATGAGTAGAGTTTCTAGTACAATGTTAAATAATAAGATGATGATGGGCATCCTTCCTTTTTATGCCTGACAGCTTTGGAAAAGAGGATATTGGATAAGAATTACAAGGGAAATATTGTCAAAATTGGATAGATAAGGGAACAAAAACTTGGTTCTTCAGAAGCTCCAAAGCTATCTTGCTCAAGAGGATAAAGAAGAAACAAATTTATCTATGGCACACAAAGAAGAATATTAAAATTCAGAATCAATTAAAAGTTAAGAGAAATGATTAAGAGAAAAAATTTCTCAATGAACCTTAATTTTGGGCAAAATCATATGCCATAGCTTGGGGTCAGCAAGGTTACTGAGTTTGAATTTTCAGTCACCATTATTCATATTCCTATGTGGCAACCATGAAGCCACATCAGAAAAGTGAAAGTATATCCCAATGAGACATTTACACATTCTAATGAAGAATATTAGGTTCAGATGACTGAGTTTCAAGTGAACTATGAGAGCTTATAGTTACTTTTGTCCCTTTTGAGGATTTTCTGTTGAAGGACACTGTCTTGTCAGTTTCCATGAGAGTATCCCACATCATATGTTTCCACCAACATTTAAGTACCCATTTCTGTGGGTCAATTCATAGACAACAGAATCACAGATTTAATTATCCATTTCTAGTATTTTATACTACCATCTGACTTCATATACTTTCCAATATTTTCCCTCTTTCCAACTTTTCCATCTTCTTTTGGGTTTTCCAGTGTTTTAACTGGTCAGAAATGTTTATTGTAGATCCTTTGGTGGTAGCAAAAAGCTAGAAACTAAAAGGATTTCCCTCAATTTAGGAATGAATGAACCAACTGTTATATAGAGAAGTAATGGAAAGTTGTATTGCTCGACTGAAAGGTATGAAATTTTATAACCCTTTAGGCATAATTCCAAATTGTTCTGCAGAATGGTTGAATCAGTTCACGACTCCATCAACCCATACACTAGTGTTCCAATTTTCCCACATCTTCTCCATCATTTATCATTTTCCTGTTTTGTCATGTTAGCTAATCGGATAGGTGTGATATAGTATCTCAGAGTTGTTTTAATTTGCATCTCTCTGATCAATAATGTTTTAGAGCATTTTTAGATGACTATAAGGTAGCTTTAATTTCTTCATCTGAAAATGCTATTCATATCCTTTGACCATTTATCCATTGGTGAATAACTTATATTCTCATAAATTTGACTCAATTCTCTATATATTTTAGAAATGAGTGCTTTATCAGAGACACTGGCTGTAACAATTGTTTCCCAGCTTTCTGCTTCCCTTCTAATCTTGGTTACATTGGCTTTGTTTGCACAAAAAAACATTAATTTGATGCAATCAAAATCATCCATTTTGCATTTCATAATGTTCTCTGTCACTTATCTGGTAATAAATTCTTCCCATGCTTCATAGATCTGATGGGTAAACTATTTCTTGCTCTCCTAATTGGCTTTTGGTTTGTGCTTATGTCTTGTGTTCCTAACCTATTCCATCGATCCACTACTCTATTTCTTAGCCACTACCAAAAACTTTGGATGATTGCTGCTTTATAATGTAGTTTTATATCTGGTGGGTTAGGCCACTTTACTTTGCGTTTCTTTTCATTAGTTCCCTCAATATTCTGGACCTTTTTTTTCTTCCAGATGGATTTTGTTATCATTTTTCCTACCTCTATAAAATAATTTTTGGTAGTTTGATTGGCATGGCACTGAATAAGTAAATTAATTTATTTAGAAGTGTCTTTTTTATTATATTAGCTTAAGCAACTGATATTTTCCCAATTATTTAGATCTGACTTTATTTGTATGAAAAGTGTTTTGTAATTGTCTTCATA
Source organism: Trichosurus vulpecula (assembly GCF_011100635.1). Classification (NCBI taxonomy): domain Eukaryota; kingdom Metazoa; phylum Chordata; class Mammalia; order Diprotodontia; family Phalangeridae; genus Trichosurus; species Trichosurus vulpecula. The sequence goes on from NC_050579.1 coordinate 197,212,145, forward strand.
TAGTTTCTCTTGGCAGGTAGACTTCCAAATATTTTATATTATCTATGGTTTTTTAAATGGAAATTGTCTTTCTGTCTCTTGCTGCTGGTCCTTGTTAATAATATATAGAAATGTCAATGATTTATATGGGTTTATTTTATATCCTGCAACTTTGCTAAAGTTGTTAATTATTTCAAATAGCTTTTAGTTGATTCTGTAGCATTTCTAGGTATACCATCATATCATTTGCAAAGTGTAATAGCTTTGTTTCCTCATTGCCTATTCTAATTGTTTCAATTTCTTTTTCTTCTCTTCTTTCTGTAGCTGACCTTTCTAGCACAATATTGAATAACAGTGGTGATAATGGACATCCTTGTTTCACCCCTGATCTTATTGGAAATTCTTCTAGCTTATCCCCATTACATATAATGCTTGCTGATGATTTTTGATAGATACTACTTATTATTTTAAGGAAGATTCCATTTATTCCAATGCTCTCTAACATTTTTAATAGGAATGGGTGCTGTATTTTGTCAAAAGCTTTGTCTGCATGTATTGAGATAATCATATGATTTCTGTTAGTTTTGTTATTGATATGGTCAATTATGCAAATAGTTTTCTCAACATTGAATCAGCCCTGCATTCCTGGTCATAGTGTATTATTCTCCTAATGACTTGCTGTAACCTTTTTGCTAATATTTTATATAATTTTTACACCAATATTAATTAAGGAAATTGGTCTATAATTTTCTTTCTCTATTTTGGCTCTTCCAGGGTTAGGCATCAGCAAGATATTTGTGTCATAAAGTGAATTTGTTGGAACTCCTACTTTGCCTGTTCTTCCAAGTAGTTTATATATTATTGGAATTAATTGTCCTTTAAATGTTTGGTAGAATTCACTTACAAGTCCATTTGGCTCTGGAGATTTTTTTTTCTTAGGGAGTTCATTAATGGCTGTTCAATTTCTTTTTCTGCAATAGGGTTAAGTATTTTATTTCCTCTTCTGTTAATCTGGGTAATTTATATTTTTGTAAATATTCATCCATTTCACTTAGATTGTCAGATTTATTGGCATACACTTAGGCAAAATAACTCCTTATTATTGTTCTTTTAATTAGTGGTGAATTCACTCGTTTTGATACTGGTAATTTGGTTTTCTTCTTTCTTTTTTTAAATCAAATTAACCAAAAGTTTATCTATTTTAGGTTTTTTGTAAGACCAGTTCTTAGTTTTATTTATTGGTTTAATAGTTCTCTTAACTTCAATTTTATTAATCTCTCCTTTGATTTTCCAGAATTTCCAATTTGGTACTTAACTGAGGATTTAAAATTTTTCTCTCTCTAGCTTTTTTAGTTGCACTCCCAATTCATTGATGTCTTCTTTCTCAATTTTATTCAGGTAAGTATTTAGAGATCTAAAATTTCCCCTTAAAACTGCTTTGCCTGCATCCCATAAGTTTTGGTATGTTGTCTCATTATTGTTCTCTTTGATAAAATTAATGATCATTTCTATAATTTTTTTCTTTGACCTCTTATTCTTTAGGATTAGATTATTTAGTTTCCAATTAGTTTTTAGTCTATCTTTCCATTGCCCTTTATTACATGTAATTTTTTATTGCATCATGACCTGAAAAGGATGCATTTAGTATTTCTGCCTTTCTGCATTGGATTATGAAATTTTTATGCCCTACTATATGGTCAATTTTTGTGTAGGTGCCATCACCACTGAGAAAAAGTTATATTCCTTGCTATCCTCATTCAGTTAAATTCAGAGGTCTATCATATTTAACTTTTCTAGAATTCTGTTCAATCCCTTAACTTCTTTCTTGTTTATTTTATGGTTAGATTTATCTAGTTTTGCTAAGGGGAGGTTGAGTCTGTTACTAGTATAGTTTTGCTGTCTATTTCTACCTATAACTCACTTAACTTCTCCCCTCAGAATTTTGATGCTATACTATTTGGTGCATATATGTTTAGTATTGATATCACTTCCTTATTTATGGTACCTTTTTAGCAAGATGTAGTTTCCTTCCTGATATCTCTAATTAGATCTATTTTTTTCTTTTGCTTTGTCTGAGATCAGGATTGCTACCCCTGCTTTTGTTTTGTTTTACTTCAGCTAAAGCAAAATATATTCTGCTCCAGCCTTTTACCTTTACTCTGTGTTTATCTCTCTGCTTCAGATGTGTTTCTTGTAAACAGCATATTGTAGGATTATGGTTTTTAATCCAGTCTGCTATTTATTGCTTCTGTTTTATGGGAGAGTTCATCTCATTCATATTCACAGTTGGATTACTGTGTCTTTCTCTCCATCCTATTTCCCCCCCATTTTTACTTTTCTCTCTCCTTTCTCCCTTTCCCTTCTCACCAGTGTTTTGCTTCTGATCACTACCTCCCTCAATCAGCTCTCACTTCTATCATCCTCCCACACTTTTCTTTCCCCTTTCCCCTACTACTTCTGCCCTCCCTTCTTTCTACCCATGTATTGTTAGTGTATTGTTAATTCAATGGGAAGATCTTTCCCATCCATTAATAGACCCATGCGACCTCTCTGAGTCACATGACTCTGAGTCACATGGAAGCCTGCGTCACATGAGCCTGTGGTAGGAGCAGCTTGCCAAATGGGTGGAGTAGGAAGGGGTGACTCAGGAAGGGTGGAGCAGACCTAAGAGGAAATGAGACAGAGCAATCAGAGCTGGGAGAGAGAGAGACACACTGAGCAGTGGCTGGTGTGAGTGAGAGAGGGAGTGATTTTGCTCTGGGGATGGCAGCACCTCCTGCATTAATAATATGTATGGATGTCTTTGTTGCTATGATGGATTTGGCTTTCTGGTGTTGGGATTTGGCTTTCTGGCATTTGAATAAATATTTTGGTTTTGCCTTTAATGAAGAGAATCTGTTATATTTTGTGATTCAGAACTATGCTGGCATATTTATATCAGCTGCAGCCACTGTGGGTACTGCATTGGTGCTACAGCCCCCTCCCTTTTTTTCCCCTTTTCTCCTCCTACTTTTCTATAGGTAAGACAGATTTGCCTACCCAACTAAATGTCTATGTTATTCTGTCTTTGAGATGAATCTGATGAGAGTAAGATTCAAATAATGCTCATCCCCTTTTCTTTTCCTCTACTATAATAGGTCTTTTGTACCTTTTCATGTGATATAAATTACTCTATTCTGCCTCCTGCAGAGGAAACTCTTCTCCCATCACAATACTTGTTTCACCCCTTAATTTCTTTTTGATATCATCACACCAAGTCAATTTATACTGACACCCTCTGTCTATGTATATCCCTTCCAACTACCCTAATAAAGATACCATTCTCAAGAGTTACAGTTATCATCTTTCCAAATAGGGATGTCAACTGTTTCATCTTATTGAATAACATGCTTTTTCCCAGTTTACTTTTTTATACTTCTCTTTAGTCTTGTATTTGAAAATTAAATTTTCTGTTTGCCTCTGGTCTTTTCATCAGGTGTGATTGAAAGTCTCCCATTTCATTGAATGTCCATCTTTTCCCCTGAAAGATTATATTAAGTTTTTCTGGGTAGTTGATTCTTGGTTGTAATCTAAGCTCCTTTGACTTCGAAAATATCATATTCCAAGCCCTCTGAACCTTTGATGTAGAGGCTGCTAAATCTTGTGTAATCCTGACTGTGGCTCCATGATATTTAAAGTGTTTCTTTCTGACTGCTTGCAGTATTTTCTTCTTGACCTGATAATTCTGGAATTTGACTACAATATTCCTTGGAATTTTAAATTTGGAATCTCTTTCAGGAGGTGATCAAGGGATTCCTCTGATGACTATTTTACCCTCTGGTTCTAGGACTGTGAGGCAGTTTTTCTTGATAATTCCTTGAAAAATGCTGTCCAAGCTCTTTTTAATCATGTCTTCCAGGCAGTCCAATAATTCCTAAATTATTTCTCATGGACATATTTTGCAGGTCAGTTGTTTTCCAGTGCAGTACTTACATTTTCTATTTTTAAAAATTCTTTTGACTTTGAATAATTCTTGATGTCTCATAGGGTCATTAGCTTCCACCTGCCTAGTTCTAATTTTTAAGGAATTCTTTACTTCAGTTAGGTTTTCTACTTCCTTTTCCATTTGGCCAATTCTACTTTTTAAGGACCTGTTTTCTTCAGTGGATTTTTCCCCATTTGAACCAATTGCCTTTTTTAAGGTACTTTCTTCTGCAGTCACTTTTTTTTGTTCCTTTTCTAAGCCTTTGACTCTCTCTTGCATGCCTGTCACTTCTTTTCCAAATTTTCATTCTACCTTTCTTATTTGACTTTAAAAATCTTTTTTGAGTCCTTCCAAGAAGGCCTTTTGGGCTTGGGACCAATTCATAGTCACCTTTAGGGTTTCGATATAGGTATATTGACAATGTTGTCTTTTTCTGAGTTTTTGTTTTGATCTTCTCTGTCACCATAACAATTTTCTATGGTCAAGGTTATTTTTTCTTCTTGTTCATTTTCCCCCTATTTCATGGTTTTTAAAGTTGAGCTCTCTTCCTGGGGCACAGGAGGCACTGTCCCAAGCTTCTTGTGTTTGTTGCCACTGCTTGCGCGTGTCACTGGCTTTGTGCACTGTGGCTTTGGGTGCTGGCAGCTTACTAACTGTACTTGGGTGGTCCTTCCTAATTGACTGTTGTTACCCCATTTCCAGGGCTGGCAACCTGACTTCTGGACTGGGTCTGGAGATGTTACAGCTTGCCTGCTGTGCCATTGGCCTGTTAAGCCAGGGCCAATGGCCCTTGGTTGCTGATCTGTGCTGTGTCTAAGAGCCTCCTGCTGGCTTGCCCAGACACCATCTGTACTATGCTGTGTTCCTCTTTTACCCAAGTGAAGTCCTTCTAAATTGCCTTAAGCTGGAAATTTGTTTCACTCCATCTTTATGTATGTTCTGTCACTCCAGAAGCTGTTTAGAGGCTTGACTTAATATTGCTTCTGAGGAAAACTGGGGAGAGCTCAGGCAACTTCTTGGCTTCTCTCTGCCATCTTGGCATCACCTTCTCTGTTTACTCTTAAAATTAAAGATGAATGTACATTGTTATTGCATTTGTTTTATTTTTTATTTTGGGAAGAATTGAGGGGGAGTAATTCATCTACATTTCGCTTTGGGATAGGACCCTGTGTTTTCTAAATTTAAGAATAATTTTAAAGTATGATCCAATAGACACTAAGATGTTTATGTTTTAAAGATGAGTTATAGGATCTAGGGATCATAGAGTCCTCTGATTCTCCCCAATCTGCATAATCCTGTGAGAGTTTACCTAGACAGGACAAATAAGCAGGCTGCATAGCTGGGACATGAGCTATTCAGGGACTTAGGGCCAATGGCAGTTAATGGTTATAGGAATACTCCAGAGAATTCCAGTTCCATCATCCTCAGGGGATATAACAAAAGTAGAGGGCTTGTATCTCTGAGGGAAAATGAAATGATGCAAGCATCTTGCACATATTTCAGCATATCTGGAAGGATGACTACGTTCTAAGAAACTTGATTATTTATATACACTTTAAATGCTATAGCAAAAATGGAGATGTGATATTCATAAATAAACAGGCACAAGGGCTTCCTACCCCAGTATACTTTCAGTGAATTGGGATATGTTAGGGTCTCACAGGGCACCAGAAATCTAAAGAAAGGAAAGCAGGATTTATTTTTACTACTAGTGACACCATTGGTATCTAAATGCATTCCCCCTTTTAAAAATTATTCTACCTCTATGTTAGCATATTGATCAATGAATGAATATATCTTACAATCCAAAACTCAAGCAACAAATTAAAGAAGTGAACAGACAATAAGGTATGAATTTCCATTTTCTTCCAGCTCTTATAAGAGAATAAATATCCATAGTTGCTGAATTTATTTATTTATTTTCATCTTCAAGGATAATTCATTTATATTTCTCTGTGGGATATGAACTTGCCTTTCCTGAATTAAAAATAATTTTAGATTTGATCTACTTGACACAAGGATAGTTATGTTTTTAATATGTCATAAGATCTCAGTATCAGTCATCAATTATTCTCACACTCCCACTGGGAGGAAAGGCTAATAAGCTGGCTATAGTTTTGGAAGTCTGAGCTTTTCAAGGACTTAAAGCCCATGACACTGAATGGCTCTAGGAACACTCAAGAGATCTCCAATTTCACAGTATTTAAAGAATGCCATAAATATTGAGATTGCATCTCTGAAGTAAAATGAACCGATACTACCATCTGGTAAATATTTCAATATCTCTGGAAGAACTGACTCTATTCTAAGAACCTGATTATTTACTGATATTTCAAACACTACAGGTAATCATAGATAAGTAGCTACCATAGTATACTTGCAGTGAGTCTAGGATTTAGTGGGGACACTAAAGGAGGGAAAGAAAAAAAAAGCATTACCTTAGTATGCCACAATTGGTACCTGAATCTCCCCCACTTTTGAAATATTATTCTATTTCTATTGAAGCTTACAGGTGCCTGAATGTAAATCTAATTGTTTGAACCTTCAACAATGCATTGAAGATTTCAAGATTTCATGGTATGAATTTCCATTTTCTGATATCAAAATAAAGATGCACTAGTGTTTTTGTGACTAAGATTAGAAATAAATATGCCACTATCAATCTGAGATGACTAGAGGTATGAAAGGCCATGAGAGCACATGTAGAGGTGTTGGTCACCACTTTCTGTGTGGTTCTAAAGAAATTTTTAGATATTAAAATTAGGGCTAATTGTGTAGGATATTGAAAAGAAGGTGAAGATTGTTTTAGGTGTTTTCCTACTTCCATTATATTCTCTCCTAAATTTTGGCACAGACACATTTTCTCCTTTAGGATCCCAGTTCTATCATTTTGCTCCTTTGCTACCTAATTAGCATTCAGTGTTAGCTTTCTCCCCCTAGTTACCACCCCATCAACTCAGGGTTACCCTTTTTTGTGTTGTCTCCAGATAATTCATCTCATTCTGATACCAGATATCACTTGTGTCAGCACACGTTCAATAAAACTACTTAGTGGAAAAGTTTCAGGCAACACAAAAAAGCAAAAGTAAGCAGTTCAGTTAATTTGGGTCTATATTTGGGGATGCAATGACATTTCCAGATTACATAAATGATTATGGCCTAAATGTTACTGAAAGTGTGATCCTAATCAAGTAATCACCAAGCATTTACTAAGATCTTACCGTGGGTCCATCGCTGTGCTGATGTTGGGGATACAAAGATAATAGTTAAAACAGTTCCTGACTTCAGGGACCTTAAGGTTTGAAGTCAAGGATGATAGTATACAAATATGTAGGTATATAAAAATGAATGTAAAATAGGTAGAAGGAGGTGATTACAGGGGGAATGCATGAGAAATTGGGTGAATCAAAAGAGACTCATAGTACTTGAGCTGTCTCTTAAACACTTAGGGATTCTGAAACACTGAGGTGAGGAGGAAATGCCTTCTCATTGTGGAGAACAGACAGTTTGGAGAGACACAGAGATGGGAGACAAAATATTATGTATGAGGAGCAGCAAATATTGGCTGGACAGAGCTGGCATAGAAATAAAGGCTGCCCCCTTTTAAAAAAAGAAATTATTTAATTACTAAATATCTTGTTAAGGAACAGCAAAGATCCCCTATGGTTTGTTGAGTAAGGGACTGACCTGCTGAGCTTTATGCTTTAGGAAAATGCTTGTCAGCTGTGTTAAGGATATTTTATGGAAGGGAGATGTTTGAGGCAGGAACAGCAATTAAGAAGTTAGCTACTTTTTCCCTATGCTTTTGTCCCATTTGATTTTGTATACAATTATTTGCATCTATTTATTCTCCCTCTGACAGTTTGGAAGCTTGTTGAGACTCATGACTGCAAATGATTCATCTTTTTAAGCAATTCAGCTCTAGATAGGGGCTTGCAAAGAGCAAATACTTGATAAACATATGCTGTTGATCCATCTTTCTTTGTAATTCCTTAGTCCTACCTTCAAGTGTGCAGGTCTGTTTCCATATAGAAAAGCATTGGGTCCAGAAGCCATGCTTTGGGATATAATTGATGAGTGTACACATTTCAAGATTGCTGGTCTTGGGTAGGAGTGGCATGGTTTTTGGCCAAGGAAGAGCATGAAGGTAAGTGGACCGACATTACCACTTATCTACCTACTCAAGTTTGCTGGGATAATCATGGTGTTAAAATGGCAATGTCTTTGGTAGGGTCTACATCCTTTGAAATGTATATTATTTAAAATCACTGAATAATTATTATTATTACTCTTGAAGATCTGGAAGGTAATATTTTCTTTATGAATAGGAAGTTCAGATTTACCCTAGAACAGAAATTTATAGGAAACACATAATCTTTGGAAACAGACCTTGTGTAATATCCTGGTTCTGAAACCCCTTGTGGAACCAATGGAGAGTTGTAAAACTTCTCTGAGCCTTACTTTCTTATTTATAAAATGGTAATAATACTATCTGAAGTACCTAACTCACAGTGTTCTTGTGATGAATGAGTTTATTAATCCTTAAAATAACACATTTGGAGAGATATTATCATTATTATTGTTATTTTCAAGATGAGAATCTTCTTTGTGGATTCTCACTTTTTTGTGAATTTCATCTAGTTAAGAGTTTCTTTACTTTATGTGTGCCATGGGTCCCTTTGGCAATGAGGTGACGCCTATGGGCTTCATCTCATATTTTGTTTTAAAATGTTCAAAATATATAAGATTTCAAAGGAAACTAAATATATGGAAATGCTGTTATCAAAACATATAAAAACAATTTGATTAACTCAGGTTAAGACCTTATTATGTAGCTCTATCCCCTTCTTTAACAATTGAAGAAACTGAGGCAGAACAAGGGACTGTGATTAACTGAAGTTTATACAGTAGGCTGGAACTAAGGTTTCCTGATACCCAGCATAATGAATGATCTTTTCATCAGTTGCCATCTGTCTCTTTTCTTTGTGCCAACAGTTACAAGAAAACATAGAGGATGGCCAACCTCACGATGATGACAGAATTCTTCCTCATGAACTTTTTCAATGCTTGGCAGCTGCAAATCTTACATGCCATGTTCTTCTTGCTGATTTACTTGGTGGCCCTGATGGGGAATCTGCTCATCTTCACTCTCATCTCTCTAGATGAGCACCTCCACACTCCTATGTACTTCTTCCTTAAGAACTTGTCCCTTTTAGATCTCTGCTTCATTTCTGTTACTGTCCCCAAGTCGATTGCAAATTCCTTAAGTCACAAGTCTTCAATCTCTTACTTGGGGTGTGTATTACAGCTCCTTTTAGTGATTTTATTTGCAGGGTCAGAGATTTTTCTCCTCACAGCGATGTCCTATGACCGCTATGTGGCCATCTGTCAGCCCCTGCACTATGAAGTCATCATGACCAGAGATGCTTGTTTGAGGATGGCAGCTGTTTCCTGGCTTGCTGGATGTGTGTTTGGTGTCATGTACTCAGCTACTACTTTCTCCCAGCCCTTCTGTGGCTCCAAGGAGATCCATCAGTTCTTTTGTGATGTCCCTTCTTTAGTCAAGATCTCTTGCTCTGAGACACACATGGCAATATATTTGACATTTGCTTTTGTACTTGGTTTAGTAATATTCTGCTGTATTTCCATAACGGTGTCTTATGGTCACATCTTCTCAACGGTGCTGAAGATTCCAACTACAGAGGCACAGTCAAAAGCCTTTTCCACTTGCCTTCCCCACCTTATTGTTCTTATGGTTTTTGCAACAAGTGCAATCATGGCTTATCTAAAGCCACCTTCATCCTCTCACTCAGTTGTGGATCTATTATTGTCTATGTTCTATACAGTGGTGCCCCCAACTCTGAACCCTATCATCTATACCTTGAGGAACAAGGACATCAAGACTTCTCTGAGGAAACTAATTACTTGGCAATATTTCTTAAATGGTTCAATGCCAAAGTTTTTTCTATGATGCTATATCTGCTTTTTAAGGAAAAAATGAAAGGAAAATAAATAATTTTGCCCTTTATGTATTTAATAATTTGAGCTCCTACTTTTTTTGTCTGTATCAAGGTCATTAGTAATGAAATGTCAACCCTCATAGGTCAGAAGCATGCTAATAAAGAATTTTCAAAGTATAGATACCAATATGTTAACAACATTGTAACACTTGATGTTTCTTTACTCTTTTATAATTTAAAAGGGCTTTCACAGCCTAATATTTAATTCCTAAAATAACCATAAGGAGTACTTAGTAAAACACTAATCACTATTGTTTTACAATTTAGGAAACAGTCTCTGAGAGATTAAGAGCCTTGTTCAATCTCACACAAATAATAAACATCATTCTTTATTCAAAACACAGGTTTTCTGTATGCAAGTCAATGATTTCTACATTTTATTCTATTATTTATTATATTATATATTTATATTATTATATTATATTTATTATATTATGTTTAAAAATATGAATTTGTTCTTGTCTCCTTTATCTAAATCTGTTATTTTATTGATGTAGGTTTAGTCCAAATGAGAAAACTCTACAAATCTAGTTTAGTGACAGCTTAGGTAAATTGCTTAGTTTCGCACAACTATTATATATTGGAATGGAACTTGAACTGATGTATTCCTGATTTGGTTAGTAGCTCGTTCCTCTAGAAATTGCAGCTTTATATCTAGAGAATAAAAAAAATGTATATATACAAAGCATCCTTATAAGGCCATTTTAAAGGTTGTTAGGCTATTTTTGGCATTGAAGTATGTGTTTAAAGTTACTGCAAGTATTTGCTCACTTTTTGTACAAGAGATTTCATGGAAGGCAAAAATATCTCTATTATTATTAACAATATTGATGATAAAGACTGAGAGTTAGAATTATGTTGTGGCTCAAACTTTGCAAAGTGCTTTAGTTATTTTTGCTCATTTGCTCCTTATAACACTGTGAAGTATTTACAGTTATTGCCCCCACTATATGTGTTGATGAAACAGGCTGAGAGAGGTTAAGTGTCATCCTTGGATGACACATCAAGCTCACACTAGCCCATCTAGCTTAAATGTCTGAGGCAAGATTTGAACTCATCTGCTTGACTTCAAGTCTAATATTATATATACTCTGCACCACCTAGCTCCCCTTAAAAATATATATGATATATATGTGTATGCATATACACATATACACATGTATATATATACAAATACATGCATATATCCAATATCTATATCAGGTGGTTCGTGCAATGGACCATGCATAAGCAAGAACTGAGTTTAAATCCCAACGCAGATACCTTCTAGCTATGTGACCCTTGTGGGTAAGTCACTTAACAACTGTCTGCCTCACCATCCTCAACTGTAAAATGATGATAATAATACTGCCTATAGGGTTGTTTTGAGGGTGAGAATACTGCCTCAGTTTTATGGGAGAGTTCATCCCATTTATATTCACAGTTATGATTATTACCTGTGTGTTTTTCTCCATCCTTTTCCCCTACCCCATTTATGCTTTAATTTCTCCCTTCTCCCTTCCATTCCTCAAAAGAATTTTGCTTTTTTTGAAGGGGGGAAGACAGGGCAACTGCAGTTGAGTGACTTGCCCAAGGTCACATAGCTAGTAAGTGTGTCAAGTGTCTGAGGCCAGATTTGAACTCAGGTCCTCCTGACGCAAGGGCCAGTACTCTTCACAGTTCCACCAAGCTGCCCCCACGAATTTTGCTTTTGACCACCTCCTCCCTCGATTTTCCCTTCCTGTCAACCCCTCTCTCTTATCTTATGCTTTTTCCCTCCCTACGTCTTCCCTCACTTCAAGCCTCCCCTCCTTTCTTTCCCCTTTCCCCTCCTACTGTGTGTAGGACAAGTTTGATTTCTGTACTTATGAGAGCATATTATTCTTTCCTTGAACCGAATTGGATGAGAGTAAAGCTCAAACACTGCTCTTCTCCCTACCTTCTTTCCCTCTACCATAATGTTTTTGTGCCTCTTCATTTGATGCAATTTACCCTTTTCTAGCTCCTCCTTACCTTTTCTCCCAGAAAAATCCCTTTGCACCCCTTAAAATTTTATCATCACATCAGTTAATTTACAGTCACACCCTCTGTCTATGAATATCCCTTTTAATTGTAATAACTATACCATTCTCAAGATTAACATATATATACATATATATATATATATATATATATAACATATGTAAAACAATATAATCCTATAGAAGTATGTAAACAATTTGAATTTGTAAATAATATTTTTTGAATATTCTTATTGAATAACATTGAATTGAATATGGTCACATCTTATTAAATAAAAAGACTTGTTTCCACTGTTTACCTTTTCATGTCCCTCTTGAGTTTTGTATTTGAAGATCAAAATTTCCATTGAGTTTCAGTCTTTTCGTCAGGAAGGTCTGAAATTCCATTATTTCGCTGAACGTCCATCTCCTTGCCTGAAAAATTATCCTGAAAAAAATCCTGTGCAATTTTGCTGGGTAGTTGATCTTTGGTTGTGACCCAAGCTCCTTTGCCTTTCAGAATAACATATTCCAATTACTCGTATCTTTTTTTTATGTTGCAGCTGCAAGGTCCTGTGTGATTCTGACTGTAGTTCCATGATATTTGAATTGTTTCTTTCTGGCTTCTTGCAGCATTTTCTCCTTGACCTGATAATTCTGGAATTTGAATACTATGTTCCTTTTGATCTCATTGAGGGGTTGATCAGTGGATTCTTTTGATGACTATTTTACCTTCTGGTACTAGGACCTTGGGGCAGTTTTCCTTGATGATTTCTTGGAAGAATCTGTCCAGGATCTTTTGTCCTCGTGGTTTTCCAGTACACTGATAATTCTTAGATTGTCTCTCTTGGATCTATTTTCCAGGTCAGTTGCTTTTCAATTATATATTGTGCATTTTCTCTTCATTTAGCTTCTCTACCTGCTTTTCAGTTTGGCCAATTTTACTTTTCAAGGAGTCAATTTCTCCAGTTAAGTTCTGTACCTCCTTAACCATTTCACCAATTTTACTTTTTAAAGGTTTGCTCTCATCAGTGATGTTTTTTCCATTTTTTTCTTTTACCTCTCTTATTTGGCTTTTAAAATACTCTTTGAGCTTTTTCAGACATGCTTTTTGGCCTTCAGGTTTCAGATATAGGTAGAGGGTCAATGCTGTCCCCTTATGAATTGGTATTTTGGTATTCCCTGTCTCTATAATAAGAATCAATGGTCCTTGTTTTTCTGGATTCTTTTTTCCTGGTAGTTTCCTTTTTCCTGGCTTTTTAAGTGGATCTCTGTTTCTGGAGCCCAGGGAATCTATCCCAAGCTTCTGGTTTTGAGAGCTAGGGGCCTGGTTACTGGCTTTGTGTGCTGTGACTTTTGGTTTTGTCAGCTAGAGGCTACATAATGCTGCTGCTCACTTGGGGCTGAGCTGAAGCTGGCTGGTGTGTGCCAGCAATTGAGGCCCACTGAAGTCTTTCTGAGTTTCTCCTGGGCTTAGAGTGTGAGGTGTGAGGGAGGGTTGGTCTCGCTGCTGGAGGTCTCCTCTTCCCCTATGGCTGTGCTATAGCATGGGTGGTCTCAGCTGTCTGAGATGGTGTCTGCCAATTCCACTGGCTGTGCAAAGGCAGTGCTGGTATCCTGGTGATGGTGCTTGCTGGCTCCACCCGCCTGTAGCTCAGCAACTCCCACTGGTCTGCTAAGGTTTAGCTTTGCTGGGATACCTCCCTCTCTCCACTGGTCTCAGTCCCTCACTGCAAAAAGGAGTCTCCTTAGCTTCCTGAACTAAAAGACTAATGGACACCCATTTCTGTTACCTCTATTCTGGGGTTTCTCCTAGGCCAGTATTCTCTGTTTATTCAAGGGAGGGATGAGAGTCATTTTACCTTTTAATCATGGCTCCCAGAAGTTCAAGAAGGTGAGTTTCAAACCTTTAGACTGTGGGCTGATAGCCCCAGGAATAGCTGCTGCCATGGCCGCAGGCTCTGAGCTTCTGTCTCACTAACTCAAACAGAGTCCCATCTTAAGCTGAGAGGCCTGAGGATCACCACTGCAGTCAGCAATTCAGCCCCAGCCCTGCTCCCACTCCCAATCTGGTATGGTTTAGTTCCAAGTGCTCACCATTCTCCCAGTCCAGACTGCTGTCTGAGTTCTGCTGCTGCTCCTGCTCTGGTGTGCTCAGGTGCAGTTCTGTGTATGCCCATGCAAAAATGTCTCACCCTGATCTTTAATTGTCTCTGTCACTCCAAAATTTGATTTGGAGTGCTATATTAAAGTTGTTTGGAGGGGAATATTGGGAGAGTTCAGCTGGGTGATATAGTAGCAATTTTATTTGAAGATCTTTCCAACCCATTAATAGGCCATGTGAGCTGCTTACATCACAGGAAACCTGAGACACATGTGGTGGGAGGAGCTTCATGACAGGAAATGGAAGTTATGTCACAGAAAATGCTGAGAGAGAGAGAGAGAGAGAGAGAGCAGTTATGGCTGCCAATGGCTGCTAATGGCTGCTAATGGCTGCTAATGGCCACCATTGTGATAGTTAGAACTGAACAGGCTGACTGAGCTGTACTGTAAGTTTGTTTTGGGGAAGACTCCAGCAGGGGGTCGAAGAGGTTTTGGGATGGTGAGGTTTCATGTTGTGATATCATGTTTTGTGTTCCTTGCTGTTATGATGAAGTGGGCTAACTGGCTGTGGAAGCTGAATATTTGGTTATGGGATATAGTTTTCTGGTGTCTGAGTAAATGGTTTCCTTCTTCTACCTTCTATGTGGAGAGTCTCATATATTTTGTGAGTCAGAACTACATAGGCATTTTGGCAATTATCATCTACATTGTTATTATTGCTTTATTGATACATAGAGATCCTTTTCCTTTTCCTATTTAAAAAAATACATATACATATATGGTGTCACAAACAGAATACAAGGCATAGGTTCTCTATTTAGAGGAAGAAGGGCTTTAGAGGAAGAAATGGTTATCCCAGAATGGGAGGATGTAACTTATTGCTCCCTAGCAAGGGAATGCTGTAAAGGCACTGGTCTCTGTGAAGACTGGAAACAGAAGCTACACAGTGGAGGACCTAGAGATTTGGAGCTGTGTCTCAGAGAAGTTACTGTTGAGCTAGGAATGGAAGTGCCAACAGAGATCTCTAGACAAGGCTGGATTTTATAGCTTCTCATATTGTATCTGAAAGCAGGGACAGACTACTATGAGAGAAAACTCAGAGACTTGATGAAAGGTCTGATAATTCAAATGAAGTTGCTTCTTCTATACCACAGCAAGATGGAGAATCTCAGGTGATAGAACAACAGGAACCTACTAGAGTTGTTGGAAATTCAGCCAAATGGCAAAGGGATCCAAGCAGGTCAAGAGTGTACCTCTGTTCAGCCCAGGTGGATTCTAGCTGCCAATCTGATTATCATGGTAACAGGAGGAGAGAGAATCTAGACAGGAGGATACAATGTCAGAACGTCAGGCACAAGGTCATACTTTGTGGCATGAAGCTATTTCTGAGCCACCATTGAGTATTACTGTATTACACAAGACTTGTCAAAGAGAAGTGCACCCCATACAGGGAAGAAGGCATGAAACACGGGATTGTAATACTGTGTTCAGGGAGGTTTTGGAAGATTTTACACAGCAGGAAATCACAGATATCTTGAGTAGGTTCACCCAGAGAATGGGAGAATCATTAGTATCTTGGATGTTGAGAATCAGTGATGAAAGGGCTGCAGGAGTGTCTGTAGATTCTGTGGACTGTATGAGATTCATAAGCATTAGTCAGAATTCTTTTGTACAGCCAGCTTTTAGGGATTATCATTAGCAAAGAGGTAACCAAACAACCAGTTTGTTGCCTTTGGCTGCAATGTGTTGTAATATGAAATACCCTGCTGATTCTTTGGCTGCAATGGGTTGTAATACGAAATACCCTGCTGGTTCTATGTGGCCTACTGCAGATAGATGCTGGTATTCAGTTAGGGACTGCATGAGAAAGTTAAAGGAGGTAATGAAGACTGCTATTATGTTAGGGAATGCTGAAGTTTATTATGAAACTCCCTTGGGAGTCTCTCGTAGGAATTTGATGGTTAAGATGGCACACCCCACTTATAAACACATAATTCTGACTTTGCTGATTGCAGAAGTAGGTAACCCTCTTTTAGAGGTGCTGGATAATATTTCACAGTTAAGTGACTTAGGAGACTGGGGAAATGATAAATTTCCTCAGAAGAGAAGGGCACATAACCAGAGGATTCAGCAATGGAGTGACAAGAAGAGAAATGTTTACTGCTCTATTGAAAGCAAGGGTATATTTTAGAAGAATAGATGGTATTCCAACTGATGAGCTGTACAAAATGTACCTAGATAAGGGACTTAATAGCAAATGGAACTGCCCATACAAATCCTACAGATCTTGAACCTTTATATCCGAGTGAGTCACACTTTTAAGGAGAGTAGGGAATAAGCTGAGCCCCAGCTCAGATTAAAGACACACACAGATGGGATTACAGACTCCATATTAATCTGATTGTATATTGGAAGAATGGATCAAATACTGTAACTAGGGAATTGCTAGACACTGGGCCAGAGGCCAGTTTGATTTATGGAAATCCTGACAAATTTAAGCATGGAACTCCTATTACCACCACAGGACTAGGAGAGGCTGAAATATCAGCCAAACAAGCCAAACTGATGATGAAAATTGGACAATTGCCTAAGAAAGAATATACCATGGTCATTGTACCCATTCCTGAATACAGCATTGGAATAAATATATTGAAAAGTGTGACTTTGAAATTGCCTGAGGGGAGATATCAATTTGCAGTAAGGAAGATATGAATTAATATAGTTTTAGTGGGAAAAGTAAAGATGGACCCAATCACTTTACCTGAACCTCTCAAATAATTACTTTGAAGAAGTATTGTGTGCCAGGTGGGCAAGATGAAATTGCCAATACTATAAAGGAATATGTTGAAGCAGGAGTGTTAGTTCCTACAACCACTCAATGGAATAGTCCTGTATGGCCAGTATGGAAGTCAGATGGAACATGGAGAATGACAGTGGATTATAGACAACTGAACAAAGTGACTCCTCCCTTCTACGCTGCTGTTCCAGATACTGTTACTTTAACAGAAAGGATCCAGAAATATGATGGGACTTATTATTGATTTGGCCAGTGCTTTTTTTTATGATCCCCATAGACTCCAAACAATGGGACCAGTTTACTTTCACATGGCAGGGTCGATAATATACTTTTACCTTATTGCCACAAGGATATCTGCATAGCCCAACTGTCATAGAATTGTGGCTGAACATTGGGATGAATTAAAGTTACCTGGTGTACAGCTTACTCACTATATAGGTGATATTTCGATACAGGGAGAAAATGTAAAAGTAGCGAAGAAGAGTTTGATACTTTTAATAGAGCATATGAAAAGCAAATGATGGGAAATTAACCCTGCAAACATTCAAGGACCAGCTCAAATTGTAAAGCTTTTGGGTAATCAGCGGAATAAAGGACTGTGAGAAATACTCCCAAAAGCTCAGCAGAAGATTCAAGATTTTCCTATCCCTACCAATAAGGAGACATAAAAGTTCATAGGACTGTTTGGATATTGGAGGCACCACATTCCACATCTTGGACAGATTTTGAAACCCTTATATAAAGTTACTAGGAAAAAAATATGAATTTGATTGGGGACTTGAACAGAGTAAAGCTTTTGAAGAAGCTAAAACTGTACATCATTAAGGCAAAATTTATGACCTCCAAGAGGACCGTGAGCATGCTTGAATTGTTTGCAATAGCAGGATATAAGGAATTCTCTAAGTAAAAGGCAAAGGAATTAAAGCATTCCCAAGGACCAATGCCCAAATTCGATATTGTGGCAACAGCCTTCCAAAATCAATATGCCCATCTCACAACAGTGACCAGGCGGTTACAGAAAAATATTATTGCAGCAAGCCAAGCCATACTTGTGCTCCCCCCAAAGCTAGGGCCCTCCTGTAAGAAGATTACTCATGAGTCCCAAGCCCCTGCTTGGCACCCTCCAGTCTGTACACTCTGAAAGCTGGATCTCAGCTCTCTGCCCTGCTCTCAGTCCTCAATTCTCAGTTTCTGCTCCTCCTCATCCTCGGTTTCTCCAGCCTCTGCTGCTCCTTCAGCTTCTTGACTTTTTCAGCATCTGCTGCTTCAGCTTCTTCTGCTCCTCAGCTTCTGCTTCTCCAGCTTCTACTGCTCCGGCTTCTGCTGGTTCTGCTTCCACTGCTCCTCCTTCTCCTGCTTCTGCCAGTCTGTTTCTCCAAGCTCTGTTCTCTGCTTTTATACAGTTCTTAGGTGTCATCTGATCCACTAGAACATCATCTGATTGGCCAGAACTTAGGCACATACCACTGGCTCTGGTCTTAGCAACTCCCCTTAGGGCCCTGAGGGCTTCGTGCCCTCATTGGATTAGCATCTAGTAAGTAGGGGTTGGGGGCCTCCTTAGGAGCAAAGATCTAATCAGACCTCCCTTTGTTGGCCCCACCTGGAGCTCCACCTGAAGCCTATTAAATGGGTTGGAAAGATCTTTTCACTAAATGGTTGGCTTTACATTTGGCCCCAAGATCTTTCACATCCATTACATGGGCCAACTACTCCAAGATGTATTGGTGATTAAGGTGGGACTTTCTTTTATTGTTTTCTCTTTTAACACTTATTTAATCAAATGCCCTTGAAGAGTTTGGCCTTTGTTTCTTTGATTAAATCAGGAGTCTTTGATGACCTCCTTGCCTCAAGGAAAAGTCTAGTTTACAAGGGTTTGAGTCACATATTTGTGATGCCAGAAGCTTTTAGGCCACCTGGGTTTATGTCAGGTCATGTGGGTTTAAGTCACATGTTTGCGATGCTTTTTGATCACATGATTGAGTCGCATGTTGTGACACCCTTTGACCCTGTAAAGAATATATAAACTCAAGAGGTTGGCATTTTTCCTTGGGGCTCTCACTCACTGGAAGAGTGGTGCATGACATTGGTTAAGCTGTTGTATCTGCCCCCTGGTTTTGCTAAGCCAGTTGTTGGTTTGTATTTGGTCTGTTTATAATGTATGTTTGTAATTTGTTTGTATTTGCTCTGAAGTTCAGGGTGCTCGCTTTTCCTCTTGAACTAAGTGAGTAGTATTTGTAGGTTGAATTAATGTGAGAATGTTACCCTCTTAAAGTTTCTTTCCTTAGTAAAGCAGATCAAAAGAACCTGTGTTAGTGGCCTTCTGTGTGCTGGTTGTTGTTGGTTTTACACAGCCACAGTAGCTGCTGGCTGAATTGTTGTTACAAACTGCTATACAATTGGCTCTGGATTTATGACCTATGCAAGGTGGACCAGTGGAATTACAAGTGACAGTAAAGGATAACTATGTGAATTGGAGTTTATGGAAGAAACAACAAAGCCAAAACATACCCCAGGATTTTGGTCAAGGAAACTACCTTCATCTGGATTACAATATACACCTTTTGAAAAGCAATTGTTAGCTGCATATTGGGCTTTGGTAGAGACTGAACAACTGACTCTGGGTCATGAAGTGATATTAAGGCCTGCAATCCTGGTTATGGTTTGGCTAATGAGTACCCCAGCATCTCACAGAATTGGAAATGCACAAGAGTCTGGCATAATTAAATGGAAATTATATATATATATATATATATATATATATATATATATATATATATATATATATATATATATAAGAGAGAGCAGACATAGGGTGAGTTGAAGATGAAGGGAAGATATCTAAAAGAAATAAAATCAAATTAAGGGATGAGAGAGCAACATACTGAGAGAGGGAGATAGGGAGAGATAGAATGGGGTGGATTATCTTGCATAAAGGTGGCAAGAGGAAGCAGTTCTGGGGAAAGAGTGGAGAGGGCAGGTGAGGGGGGAATGAGTGAACCTTGCTCTCATCAGATTTGGCCTGAGGAGGGAATACCATACATACTCAATTGGTATCTTACCCCACAGGAAAGAAGAGGGAGGAAAATAAAAAAAATAAAATGGGGGGGTATGATGGAGGGGAGGGTAGATGGGAGTAGAGGTAATCAAAAACAAACACTTTGGAAAGGGGACAGGGTCAAGGGAGAAAATTCAATAAAGCGGGATGGGTTGGGAAGCAGCAAAATATAGTCTTTCACAATATAAGTATTGTGGAAGGGTTATACATAATGATACACATGTGGCCTATGTTGAATTCCTTGACTTCTTAGGGAGGGTGGGTGAGAAGGGAAGAGGGGAGAGAATTTGGAACTGAAAGTTTTAAAAACAGATGTTCAAAAACAAAAAAACAATTTTTGCATGCAACTAGAAAATAAGATACACAGGCAATGGGGCGTAGAAATTTATCTTGCCCTACAAGAAACGAAGGGAAAAGGGGATGAGAGGGGAGGGGGTGATAGAGGGGAGGGCTGACTGGGGAACAGGGCAACCAGAATATATGCCATCTTGGAGTGGAGGGGAGGGTAGAAATGGGGAGAAAATTTGTAACTCAAACTCTTGTGAAAATCAATGCTGAAAACTAAATATGTTAAATAAATAAATTTCAATCAAAAAAAAGAATAGAACAAAAAGCAGGCAAAAGTGGAGATTCTACTCTACATGAATCTATAGCAAGCATCAACATGGATAGAAATGACAAATTCCCTGAACCAAGGCAACAGTTGGTATAATCCTTGGTAAAATGGAATGACAGATAGAAGAAGAGAAGAAACACACATGGTTTACTGATGGGACAGCAAAATATTTGGACCATAAAAGACATTGGAAAGCAGTAGCTATAACCAATGTACTAAGAGAACTTCAGAAAGTACTGGGATGTGTGGAAGTAGTCAATATGCTGAACTTATGGCAGTACATCAAGCTATTAAAACAGAGAAAGGAGGACAGTGTCATATATTCACTGATTCGTGGGCAGTAGCTAATGGGTGAGCTACATGGATGCCAATGTGGAAAAATCAAAATTGGGAAATTCATTGTAAACAAGTTTGGGGCAAAGAACTATGGGAAGATATATGGGACATGTCTTTGGTTACCAATTTGTCAGTTTTTCATGTAGATGCTCACGTGTCCCTCACTATGCCAGAACGTGACCACAACTAGCAAAGATTGCCACTGAACTTATTGTTACTACTCTGACACCAAATGATGATCCAGTACTAGCAAAATGGGTCTACCAAACGGTTGACCATTTAGGAGTCCAGGCCACACAATGGAGGGCACATGATCAAGGTATTAGTATCTCTTATTCATTGTTAAAGCAAGTAACAGAGGAATGTCATACATGTCAATTGGAAAAGGAACAAACTATTCCTCAAGTAGTAACTGGAGAAATAGCAAAGGGAAAAGTTCCAGCCCAGATTCGGCAGATAGATTATATTGGACCACTACCCCAAGATAAAGGATGTGAATTTATATGTACTTGTGTTGACACCTATTCAGGTGTACTAGTGGCTTCTCCTTATAAGAATGCTACCAAGAAAAACATCTGTAAAACTCTAGATATTATAAGTCTATATTATGGAACCCCAATGCAGATTCAAAGTGACAATGGGTCACATTTCAAAGGTAATGAGATGAAGATATATTGTGTATTGAACAATATAGAGTAGATATATCATATTCCGTATTATGCACAAGCATTTGGATTGATAGAAAGAATGGATGGATTGTTGAAAGAACAGTTAAGAAAGTTAAGTCTTAATAATTTGTATCAATATTGGAAAGATAATTTGTTCACTGCTTTACATAATTTGAATAATAGATCATTAGGAGGAGTTACGCCTATGGCAAGAATGATGACTCCAAATCTGCAAATTAGAAAACAGCAAACACATATGATCCAAAATACTGAGTATTGGATTGTGAAGGAAGATGTCCCACCACTGTATCCAGGAATACCTGGTTCAGAAGTATATGATTTACATTTTTTAGAGAACTTTTGGTTGGATAGAAAAGAGATAAGAAAAATCTCTACTGGGATATGTATGAGAATCCCTAAGAAACCAGGATTAGCAGCTCAGGGAATACATGTATTGGCTGGAGTGATAGATTCTAGTTATCAAAGAGAAATTATTGTAACACTCCAGAATTTAGGTGAAGAATCTATACAGTTATGCAAAAATAATAGAATAGATCAATTGATTATTATTCCTTGTGAAATAATACCTCTTATAAAAACTGACCCTCTACATTGGTAACTAAGGTGGGACTTTCTTACTGTTTAAAAATGATTAATTAAGTGTCTTTGATTGAGCCTTACTAGGTGCAAAGCCCCAGGCCCAAACCCCTATCTACTATGTCCTCAGCCTATGTGGGCATGAAGCCCTTACGGTCCTAAGGGGAGTTGCTACGACCAGAGAAAATAGTAGGAGCCTGAATTCTGGTCACTCAGATGACATTTGATGATGGCTAAAGAATGCATAAAAAGAGAGACCAGAGCTATTTTCTTGGGTCTGTCACTCACTGGAAGAGTGGTGAGTGACTGAAAGACACTCTGAGCAGCTGTTAAGAGCCACCTAAATTGTAAATCCGGATGTTGGTACCCTGGTACCTATGCATTGAGATTTGAATCAGAGAAGGTCTGTCTGTTGATATTTGTAATTTGTTTATATTTTTTTCTGAAGTTCATGGTGCTGGCTTTTTCTCCTGAACTAAGTGAATGATATTTGTATGTTGGCTTGAAATAAAATGGTTAACCCACTAACACTACTTTCCTTAGTAAAAGCAGATCAAAAGAACCTGTATTGGCAGCTTTCCGTGTGCTGTTTTTTGGTGGGTCTTACACCCCTACAGCACCTGCTAGCAGATTGTTGCTACACACTCCTTCCAAAATAACTATTAGAGGAAAGGAAGGTTTGGTTCTATTAATAGAATAAAATTGGGAGCTAAAGTATGGGTAAAGCAACACCATGTTCCAAAGGCTGCAGAAATTAGAGCATATGGCAAAGACAATACTGTAACAGTGGTTTATCCAGGAGAAAATAATTATGACACTGTACCCTTGACTCATGCATTCTATCGTGAATGAGGCTATGATAGTCTTTTGTTTCTTTTTGGATTTTTGTTAAATTTGTTTGTGAGATTTGTTTCCTGCCGGCTTGGTACCATCTACCTGCAGATGCCTGATCACTTAAGCCATATGTCACCCTCAGATGTGTTTGTATCTCACCTCTGGACCTGTACATGCCTGTGATGTGTCATCTCTGGACATGTCCACAACTGTGATGTGTCATCCCTGGACATGGTATCAACTGAGTTCCAGATGCCAGCTTGCTAAAGAACTGACCTCTAGAATAGGACTCCTAATCTCTTGGGGCAAGGATAGCTCTATGTCCAGTTTCAGCAAGAAGAAGCTTTGGATGATGAGATCTTCTCCCTTTACCCCAAGATTTTGAGCCCCATTCATTCGAGGGGGAAATGATGACATTGTTTTGTATGCTTTTCTTATGTTATGCCTTTTATGTTGTTGTATAAGGTTCTGTTGACACCAGTTATTCCAGAATTCCCATTGCCTTGTGTAATGGATATGAAAGATCTTGGGGCCAAATGGAGTAGCAATTTAGATTTGAAGATCTTTCCCACCCATTAATACACCGCGTGACCTGCTTATGTGACAGGAAGCCTGAGACACATATGGTGGGAGGAGCTTCATGACAGGAAAAGGGAGTTATGTCACAGAAAATGTTGAGAGAGTGAGAGAGCAGTTATGGCTGCTAATAGCTGCTAATGGCCACCATTGTGACAGTTAGAACTGAACAGGCTGACTTAGACGTACTGTGAATTTGTTTTGGGGAAGACCCCAGCAGGAGGTTGGAGAGGCTTTGGGATGGCAATGCTCTATGTTGTAATATCATGTTTTGGGTTCCTTGCTGTTATG
Source organism: Trichosurus vulpecula (assembly GCF_011100635.1). Lineage (NCBI taxonomy): Eukaryota > Metazoa > Chordata > Mammalia > Diprotodontia > Phalangeridae > Trichosurus > Trichosurus vulpecula. The sequence continues at coordinate 197,235,960 of NC_050579.1, forward strand.
ATGAAGTGGGCTAACTGACTGTGGGAGCTGAACATTTGGTTATGGGATATGTTTCTCTGGTGTCTGAATAAATGGTTTGCTTCTTCTGCCTTCTATGTGGAGAGTCTTGTATACTTTGCAATACAGAACTACATAGGCATTTTGACAATTATCATCTACATTGTTTTTATTGCCTTACTGATACAGGTGGCTGTCCCTATTCCACCATATTGGCTCTGCCCAGGAGCCTGCCTTTCAAAGCTTTTGGTAGAAAAAAATAGATACGGTTGGGCATAGATTACAGAAACCACAAAGCCAACCACGAACTGAGATAACTTCCTTTTGCAACCACTCTACAAACTGTAATATCCACAAGTCACATAGGTTGGGAAATGATGGCAAAAGATTGGCACTTTCTCTTCAGACTAGATAGTAGAGTGCAAAGCACAAAGGTATCAGGAAGAAGTGCAAGAATTTGAGGAAAGAGCTAGCAACTGACAATTCAATATTAGTTGATATTGCTGCGGAAACTTACTCTCTTTAGATTTTTAGGATGCTACTCTCCGGTTCTTGTTCCTTCTATCTGATGTTTTTTTTCCTGTCCCTTCTGCTGATCCTATTCCACATCATGCCCTCACTGTAGGTATCTCTTAGGGTTTGGTTCTGGGTCCTTTTCTCTTCTCTCTTTGTACTACCTGGTGATGTCATCAACTCCTATGGATTTAATTACCATCTCTAAGCTGATGAATCTCTAAACTACCTATCCTGCCCCAGCCTCCTTGCTGACCTCCAAATCTCACATCTCCAACTGCCTTTCAGACATCTCAAACTGGATGTCTAGTAGACAACTTAACTCAATATGTCCAAAATAAAACTCACTGTTTTCCCCAAACCCTTCCCCTACTATCTTCCTTATTTGTGAATATGGCAATACTATGCTCCTAGTCCCTCAGTCTTACAACCTAGGAGTCATCATGGAATCCTCAATATCTCTCACCCCCCCCCATATGCCATCTATCGCCATGACTTGTCAATTTTACCTTTGTATCATCTCTCAAATATGCCCCCTTATCACCTCTGACACATCCACCACTCTATTGTAGGCCCTATGGCATATCTGGACTATTGTAATAGTTTATTGGTGGGTATACCTGCCTCAAGTCTTTCTCCACTCTAACACATTCTCCATTCAGCCACTGAAGTGACTTTCATTAGGTACAAGTCTGATCATGTTACCATCCCCATCCCTGCCACACTCAAGAAACCCCAGTGACTCCCTATTACCTCTAGGATAAAATACAAACCACTCTGTTAGGGATTCAAAGCTCTCCATAATCTAGGCCCCTCCTCACTTTCTGATCTTCTTACACCTTACTCACTGACACATAATCTTTAATTCAGTGACATTGGCTTCCATGAACAATTCTTCACCTTTGGGCATTCTGTCTGGCTGTCTACCATGTCTAAAACAGTCTCCCTTCTGTATTCCTCCTATTGATCTCACTGTCTTCTTTTAAGTCTTAATAAAATCCCATCTTTTACTAGAAGTCTTTCTCATACCCTCTTAATTATAGGGACTTTTCTCTATTATGTACGATTTTTCCTATATATTGGGAAATGGCGTGCTTTGTATATGTTTATTTGCGTGTTACCTCCCCCATTAGTTTGTAAACCACTTGAGAGTAAGGACTATCTTTTGCCTCTTTTTGTACCCCCAACACTTAGCACAGTATCTGGTACATAGTAGGTATTTAATAAATGTTTGTTGATTGATTTATTGATTCATACTTGCTTCCAAGTTACATGCAGACAACCTATGTAGACATACATAACTTGCATGGGCAACACCCCCCCAACCCCTTTGGCACTATGATTTTTTTTAATCTTTCTTTGAGTTGTACTTTCACTTGCCAGTAAGGCTACTTACCATAGAGCAATAAAATAGCTATTTTGTATTTTTTCTAATAGTTGCATGAGAATATTTGTGTTTAATATAATATGATCTGATGGACACTATTATAAGTAATATCTTGTGGAAATGTGTCAGAGGATGGTAGGATCATACATTTCTTAAGTGCCATCACTATGGAGTAGTGATAAGCAAGCTATTGGCATAGGGGTCCTAGTTATTCAGAGATTTAGGGTACTTGCCATGAAATGGCTATAGAAATGCACAGAAGCATTCCAAATCCATCCTGCTTAGAGAATCCAACATTTTTAGATGTTTTACATCTGAAGAAAAAAGAATTGATGCAAGCATCTGGCATGTATTTCAAAACCAGAGGAAGAACTGACTCATTTCGAATAAAGTTGATTCTTTATGCATACTTTAAATGCTGCAGCCAAAGTAGAGAGGTGGCAATCATAGCTATGCAGATACTAGTGCTTCCTATCCCAGTGTATTTTCAGGGAGTCTAGGATATGGTGAGGTCATACAGGGACCAGGAATCATGAAAAAATGAAAGCAGAATTTTGTTTCCTTGTCATATCACCATGGTGTATATTACTCTCATCCACTCTACATAAACATATTGACTCTGAATGGAAATCTGACAGTGTGATCTCTTAGTAAATGATTTAAGAAGTAAAGAGTTTATAAGTTATAAATTTCTTTTTGATGTCAAAATATAATTGCATAATTCATGACAAAGGTTATAAAAACATGTGTCCCCATCAATCTGAAATGAACACTACTATGAAAGGCAGTGTGAACATGTGTAGAGGGAGGAGGGGGAAATTATAAATGTCATTGTATAAAGGTAACTGGGTGAGAAAATCAGGGCCACATGTGGGCAAAATTGAGAACCTGACAATTGCCTTAGTTAAGTTCCTTCTTTATTGTATTCCCTGCTAAGGTTTAATAGCACCTCTTTAAGATCCAATTTCCTTCATGATGCTCATTTGCTACCTGGTCAGCATTCAGCATTGGCAGCTCTTCCCTTCTTGCAGTTTTCCCAGGACCAAAAATCACACTTTTATCCTTCATTTCATTGCATCAATATTCATTCAACTCACCTAATCTCAACTAAGTGTTAAATAAAGCACATGTAATTAAATTATCTGGTTAATGACAAAATTGTGGGCATTGCCTTATGCTTTGTGGCTGCATTCTAAGGATGATGAGACTTTTCTATATGAATTGCAGGTGAAACTTTTCATATGTGTCCCCTATTAGAATCTCTGTGTAGTGTAGTGCTTTGCACATATCGAGCACATGATAGATGCTTTATTTATTCATTTAAATTATCAGATGCCTATCAAAATCTGTTTTAACTAGCATTGATATGACAGTTTGAAATTGTTAGGCTATTTGCATTGACTAAACAGCAGTGTCCTTGGTTGGGTATCCATCGTAGACAGTGGATATCATTCAAAAATGCTGGAGCATGTATGCCACTATCAGTAGTAAAGAAAGGGGAAGATGGTCATTTGTTTATAAATATCAAGTTGAAAGAGCAACCTGGTAAATTTTAGTGTTCATTTTGGAATCAGGATACCTGGTGTGACATACTGGTTCAGGTGTTGTTAGACCAATGGAAAAAATCATGTGCTCTCTCTCTCTCTCTCTCTCTCTCTCTCTCTCTCTCTCTCTCTCCCTCTCTTTCTCTCTCTCCAAGGCAATCAGCATTAAGTCACTTGCTAGTACTAGTCACTTGACTATACAACTAGCAAGTGTGAAGTGTCTGGATTTGAACTCGGGTCCTCCTGATTCAAGGGCCAGTGCTCTATCTGCTGCTCCACCTAACTGCCCCAGTAATCTCTTATTGTAAAATGATGACAATGTCCTTGAAATACCTATGGCATAGTGTTCTTGTGATAAGTAAGTTTTACAATTTCTAAATTACACATTTATTGAGATGTTATTATCATATTTTTAAGGTGAGGATACTGTTCATAGATTTATATACACTTTCTAGGTTAGAAGAAATCTTAGAGATCATCCAATATGAAACCCCCACCCCATTAAATAAATCAAATGAACTGAGGCAAATATAGAAACTATTATTTGCCCAGAGTCATACCATGAGTGCATATACTTTTAAAATCATACTTATTAACATGCTACAGGCCCTCTGAGTGTCATCTTTCTAAAACTGATGACATGGACACACAAAAAAGAAATCAAACCAGTAAAAATAGAATGGAAATGAAAAAAATCAATATGATCACAGAAATTACTTTGGTATTAATTCTATAAGAAGTGTTTCTGGGTTAAAAGCTTCCTCAAAGACATTTTCATGTCCCTATTCCTAAGGCTATAAATGACAGCGTTCAGAGTTGGTGGCGCCACTGAATAGAGCACTGATAACAATAGATCCAGAACTGAATCAGAGTCTAAGGGTGGCTTTATGTAAGACAGCATCCCAGTTGTAATGAAGATCACGAGAACAATGAGGTGGGGCAGACAAGTGGAGAAAGCTTTTGAGCGACCTTCTGTAGTGGGAATCTTCAACACAGTTGAGAAGATGTGACCATAAGAGATACATGTGGCGATGCAACAGAAAATCCCTAAAGTGATCCCAAAGGCCACACTCACATCAACTGCAGTGTGTGTCTCAGCACAGGAGATCCTGAGTAAGGAAGGGACATCACAAAAGCACTGATGGACTTCATTGGGCCCACAGAAGGGTAAAGAGAATGTACTACCTGAGTACATGGCCCCAAAAAGTCCTCCAATGAGCCAAGAAGAAGTTGCCATTTTCATACAAAATCCTTTGTTCATTTTGGATTCATAGTGTAAAGGTTGGCAGATAGCTATGTAGTGGTCATAAGACATCACCATGAGGAGTAAAATCTCTGATCCTGCAAATAAAATTACTAAAAAGACTTGTAACACACACCCAAAGAAAGAGATGGAACAACTTCTGCTTAGGGAGTTTTCAATAGATTTGGGGACAGTGACAGAAATAAAGCAAAGATCTAAAAAGGACAAATTCTTCAGGAAGAAATACATGGGGATGTGGAGGTGGCCATCTAAAGTGATGAGTGTAAAGATGAGCAGGTTCCCTATCAGAGCCACCAGATAAATTAGCAAGAAGGACATGGCATGTAAGACCTGTAGCTCCCAGGTGTTAGAAAAGCCCATGAGGTAGAATCCTGTCACCACGGTGAGGTTGTCTGTGTTCTGTGAGTGGGGAGTTCTATCAATTATCTGTAGAGAGATAAAAAACAAACGCAACATGATGAAAACTTTGAGTTTTTTGGTGTCAGTAGTTGTTTATTCTATGTGATCTTCATTTTTTCCATTTGTTAAATGAGGGGATAGAACTAGATTGAAAGTTTTACCTGGGGATATATGAATTTAGTTAAAAATACTTTGATAATTATACTTCCATATCATTTCTTTTCTGTGTTCTTTTGTATTTTGTTTTACATGTTTAATGACATGATTTCAAGCTAAGTCTCAGAAGTTTCATCTGATTTCCAAAGGGATCCATGACACAAAAAATGAGTAATTTTTTTTTGGAAAGGGGGAAAGGCAGGGAAATTAGGGTTAAGTGACTTGTCCAAGATCACAAAGCTAGTAAGTGTGCCAATTGTCTGAGTCTGGATTTGAACTCAGTTCCTCCTGACTCCAGTGTCAGTATTCTCTTCACCATATCATCTAGCTGCCCCCCAAAATGAGTAATTTTTGATCTAGGTAGTCTATAAAGTCTTTAAGGACTTCTCTCCATATGAAAGGATCATTAGGGAATCTATTAATAGGATACTTAAATTGAAAAGGATGATAAAATAGAAATAACTAACTAAATGTAAGATTTTTGGGGTTATTAACTCATTTGTCACAGGAAACCTGTGAGGTAGGGAGATCAAGTGGTATTATTGCCTTCTTACTGATATGATACCATGGTTGAGAGCAGTTTTGTGACTTTTCAGTGGTCACACAAAGAATGTCAGAACTTAAATATTTAACCAGTAACTCTTGATTGGAAGGCTGACATGAATGCTCCTGAAGGTTTTTCTGCTGAGGCAAACCTGAGTTCCTTCTTTATAAAAAGATGATTGTCTTCCCATTCTTCAATATTGCTAGTGATATAAATTCTCTAGCAATTTAAATGATGTCTACTAATAGAGTGGAACTCTCCTGTAAAGGAATCCAGTTCATGTATTTCACATCCATATGTTCTACTTAATTTCATTCTCTTCCTTGGTAATAGGTTCTGTCGCCACTAACATGAAGATCCAGACTGAAAGGCAGATCTGTTCCTCAATGGAGAACTAATTCCAAGAGCAATGCAGTGGGTCTGTTCTATTATATATGTTAGCAGAAGGCAGCACATTGGAATAACTTTCTCCCCTAGATTCTGATTCAATTTGTCTCAGATATATATATGTATATATATATGAATATGTATATTTTTATATATTATATACACATATTATATACATATATATACATACATATATATATATATATATATATATATATATATATATATATATATATATATATATATATAAACACATGCTTAATTGTAGCTTTCTGTAGGGTGGGGGATAGGGAAAATTAAAGTAAAAAGTCTATAGAACAAAACCAAACCAACAAGGAAGTAAAGAAAAGCTGGGAATCTTTGAAAACAGTGCAATAGTTATTTTGTAGGTTTTCTTGAAAAGGAAATTAGCTGTTTTGAATCTTCTGTTGTGGTCTGCTGTGAAAAAAATGAAAAAAATTGTCAGTTCAAATACCCACCTGCCTTTATACTACACGCATAAATTACATTTCAGGTCATATATTCTAGATCTATCGTTTTAAGAAAGGCTACACAGCGATAGGACTATACAATTGGGAGTTGAGCAAAGATGTGACAAAGAAGAATAGATTAAAATATACTTGAGCAAACATTCACCACTTGTCAGCCCTGTGAAAACCTGTATTCTGAACCCAGACAGTTTAAAAAATATGAATCATCTCCAATTATGGGAATCAAGAAGCTTCTATTCTTTGAGGGAGATAAGGCATGTATGTAAGTAATTACAATGCAAAGTAGAAAGGGATGAATGCATAGGAGAACAAATTGCTCAGAGAGATGTGTGAGAGAGAAATTGCCCTCTGAAAGGTAGGATCACAGAGAGTTTCATGAATTTTGGAGGTTGTCGGGAGGTTTTTAGAGGGTAGGTAGGATTTCAACAGGCAGAAAATTATGTTTAGAGTAGCACATATCTTATGTGTTATATAAGCAAATATATAGAAGCAGGGTTGGGCAGGGCAAATTTGGGAAGAGGAATTGTCTTTTGAAAGGCCTTTCGAAATAAATTGCAAATATTGATTTCAAGGAGCTTAATTTCAATTAAAATTTCTGCATTTTAACCAGAATAGCCCACATTGTCCTATTCCCTATTTTTATTAAACCTATTATTCGCATTCACAAGGACTTCTAATAGCCCTTACACCTCAGCAATTTCCTTGGTAATTATCCCTAATCTGACGTTTCTTTTCAGATTCGCAATTGTGAGCCACTTCAGTGACTGAACTTAACATTTTTCTATAGTCTGGAATTATTTGCTGCCACATGTAACTGCAGATCACACTTTGCAAACCCCAATCCTGGATTACTCCCACCAGAAACATTTTTTTTTAATTCTACTCATGTGCTGCTCAATGCAGCTGGGTTTAGTAACACAATTTTCCTAACTCCACTACAAAAATCTATCCCAAAGTGATGTCATATCATCTCCACTTGTCCTCATTTCAGCAAGGCAACCACTTTACTCCTTTTAGATTGGTTCTCTTTGCCACTCTTTACTTTGGCTGCTTCCAATCTTCTCTTCTTAACTTCATACATTCTACCACTTAGTCTTCCTCGTAGATGAATACCTCGTTACACTTCATTTAAACGTTGGAGGCGATTCTCGATGAGCTACTAATTTTCCTCCTTCTTTTCAATTCACAACTAATTGACATTGTCTCCCATTACTTTTCCTTTACTCCAGGATCTAGTGAAGATATTGTGATGGCTCTTATCCTAACAAATGTTATGTATCCCACTCAACCTGTCCCCTCCTGAAATTACTATCTCCCCCTTCAATATTCAATTTTCTATTTTCATTGGTTCCTTCCATGCTGCCCACAAGTTGACGTCTTTAAATTTTTCCCATCTTCAGAAATTCTTCTACTGTCCTATAATCTCCAATATACTATTTTAATCTCTCTTTTCCCTTTCTAATCCAAAGTCCTAGGAAAATTGTAATTACTTGTTAACTCTAGCACTTCTCATTTTTTGAGCCTTCTTCAATCTGTTAAATGACTCCATTAGTCATCTGAAATAACCTTTTCACAAGTCACAAATCATTATTAATTGAAAGGCACTTTTTCAAGACTCATTCTTCTTGACTTTTATTCAGCATTTGATACTGTTGACGTTTTCCCCCAATATAGTCTGTCTTCTCTGTTTTTTTCTGCTTTTACTCTGTCCCTCCCTCTTCGCCCCCACCCTGCCAACCTTCTAGCTATTTGACCACTCAGTCTTAATTTCTCTTCCTGGATCATTATCATTAAAATATATTCTCTAACTGTGAATATATGTCAGGGTACTATTCTATACTTTTGTCTTTTCCCTATATTTTCTTTCCTAGTGCACTTATGAGTTCACATGGATTTGGTTATCATCTTTTTCATGATGAGTCCCACATCTATATTTCCTGCCCTAGTTTCTCTCCTATCCGCAGCACTGCAGCACGGTCTAGTTGATATTTTAAAGTGGAAGTCATAGATATTGGAAACAGAATGTTTGAAACAGAAGTCATTATTCTGTTAGATGTCCCAAACTCTGAACTTTCTTACTTATCTTTTTTTTTTTTTTTTTTTTTTTTTTTTTTTTTTTTTGCTTTTTGGCAGGGCAGTTGGGGTTAAGTGACTTGCCCAAGGTCACACAGCTGGTACATGTGTCAAGTGTTTGAGGCCGGATTTGAACTCAGGTCCTCCTGACTCCAGGGCCGGTGCTCTACTGACTGCGCCACCTAGCTGCCCCTTTTCTTACTTATCTTAAGAACACCGCTACACTTTCAAACACTCAGATTCATAATTTCAACAATATCTTCTCTCTGCACTATCACCTGCCCTCACACAAAATTGGTTTCCATATCTTGTCATCACAGGCCCCAACTCTAGTTCAAAACCTTCTCACCTATTGCTTTGACTATTGCAATACACTCCTACTTGGTGTCCCTGCTTCAAGTCTGTCCCCTCTACAATACAACCTTCACAGAGGGATTTATTTCTGACACTTTTACTTTTAGTCATGATGTACACTAATCTTGTCTATGGCACCAATATACCTCCACGTTAGCCATTTTACTCTTCCTTATACATGGCATTTCATCTCCCAACTCTGTGCTTTGCAATATCTGTTCACCATCCCTGGAATGTATTTTCCCCAGCTGTTTCAGAATCCCTAGTTCTTCACTGATCATTTAAGTGTATTATTTTTCAGTTCACCCAATTTCTTGTGCTTTCCTCTGAAATCTGTTTGCATCTATTTTGTATTCATTGATACATACCTTTATAAGTGTGTGTGTGCTATCATCCTGGATGATATTATAAGGTCTTTGAAGAAAAGAACTGTTTTCACTTTCATCTTTGTATCCTCACCCTCTAGCACAGTGATTGATCCACAGGAGGAACTTAATAAACGGTTGCTAGTTGGCTGTTTAGGGTTAGGCTTTCAGTGATCACTTAGCTGAGAGCAGGTATTGAAATGGATGTTTTGATGTAATATTATGGAAAATGAATTGTTATTTTGGATGTAAGGAAAACCATAGTGAATGTTAGCCTTGAATGCGAGGAGTGATATTCTGGAAGAGTGGAATCAACCCTTAGTTGAATGCTGCTGGTAGGGGAGCACCATGAAACACCTGGGCTCCTAAAAGGTAGTGGAGAGGGAGTACAAAAACTTAGGAAATAATCCAAGTTAATAGCAAGCTACCAGGAACCAAAAGAAAGCTTCACCTCCTTTTCCAACTTCTCTCACTTTAATTCCTTGATTCTGATACCTAAGAACATGTTTACACTGGCAGATACATGTCACCCACCCTTTGGTTATGTTTAAATGGTCTTTCATACTTCTGACTGTTTCAGATTCCTTTTGCAATAGTTTTTTTTTCTAATCCTAGTTATGCAGACACACATACATTTATATCTTGATACCAAAAAATGAAAGTTCGTATCTATTATTCTGTTCACCTCTTTAAGCCATTGCAGCATTATACAGAAGTGGAATATTTTTTCAAAAGTAGAGGAGATTCAGACATTGGTGGTGACATGATAATGTAAAAACAATTCTGCTTACCTTTATTCCGATTCTTCATCCCATGACCTCACCAAATATAGACCAATTACAAATGTATTCAGGATCTGCTTAATTATGATGACCACTTCATTTTGGTTGTAGCATTTAAAGGGTCTGTAAGGAATCAAGTTTCTGAGAAACCAATCAGTTCTTTTCATGTTGAAACATTTTCCAGAGGCTTGTATCATTTCATTTGCCTTTCGAGGTATAAGCACTTTACTTTGGTTGAGATTCTCTGAAGATAATAGAACTGGAGATCTCCCAAGTGTTCCTAAAGCCATTCAATGTCATGTGCCCTAAATCCCCAAAAAGCTCAGAGGATAAATATACAGCCAGCTCATTAGTCTGTCCCCAGGGGAAGGTAGAACTTGAGCACTCTGACCGAGATCCATGACTTATCCTGATGACAACATAAATATGCCAGTGTCCATCAGATCACATTTAAGTTGGTAAATCACCACAAAATATGCCTGATGTCCACCCTGATTAGTTTTATATAAAAACAGCCATATTTATTTGACTTCCCTCCACTCTTAATTTCTTATAGCTCAATATTATGGTAAAAAAGTATTAAGTAACACTCACATATCTGGTCATTCCCTATTGGGCCCATATATTTTTCTATTATGCACAATGTTTTTATGATTAATTTTATGCGCACAAGTCTTTTCTGTCATTTACTTGCTAGTAAGATCACTATGTCAAAGGGCAAGAACTGTTTATATATTTTTCTTGCATGATTGTTTTTAAAAATACGCAGGCATATTCAAAATTCCTGGAGAAATCAATCAGTGTGTCTATTTTCCCCACAGGTGGAACAAACATTGAATATTATTATTATTGTTGTTATTAAGATCTTTCCAAAACCAAGAGGTGTAAGTTTCATTTCTTTGGTTATTAGATATTTTGAAGATTTTTTTGAATGTTGACAGTTAGTTTTTCCTTTTTTTAACACAATTTTCAAGTCCTTTGATACATCTTGGTCACAAAGTTTTATGTCAATTCCCTCTAGAACATGGACATTAGACTTTTGTCAGAGGCATTTAATAAAAGGATTTGTTCGATTAAACATCTTTTATTATTTTAAGTTCATTAAATTAATTTAAGATGTTTTTGATTTAAAAATGTTTCTTTTTTTCTTTGGATAATGTTCATTGTATCATAGCAGGTTAAGAAACATTTCCCTATTCACTTTTGTGAAAGAAAGAAATTTCTATTTTTCCTCGAATGTATAACTAGGATTACTTTTCACATTTATACCAGTTAGTATTTTCACAATTTTGTCATATAGGCTTTAAATGCTCTAAACTCAACTTTCTTCAAAACTATCATCTATTTTTCCACTATTTTTAATGGAATTGCTTCAGTTATTTCCACAATTGTTTGTGTTTTATGTTTATTGGACAGATAATATTCTCAGTAGTTTCTTTTATATCTTTCTCTTCCAACATTCTGATTTATTTTTATATATTATATACAATGTTAAAGAATTTTGACAATTTCTGCTTTATAATACAATAGAAGGTTTGATGATGTATTGTCTCCTTATTTGCCTTGGTATAGTATACCATTTATTTTTCTTATACACACTTTGTTAAAGCTGTGTCAGATAATCTAAAGTGTGTTTTTCATATTTTGATTTACAGTTTTACATTTATAGATTAATTTGAGTGGTATTATCATTTTTAATATTGGCATGGCCCAGTTAATGGATCATGAGCATTACACTATAGCTAGCATTTATATAGTTCTTTAAGGTTTGCAAAACATTTTCAAATATTAACTTACTGGATCCTTGCAACAGCCTGGAGAGGTATGTGCTATAATCATTCCCATTTTACGGATGACATAACTGGAACAAATAGAGCTTAGTTGATTTTCTCAGGGTCACACAGCTAACAAGAGTCTTAGGCAGGATTCCTAATCAGGTCTTCCTAACTCCAAGTACTCTATCCACTTTCTTAATACTTCTGCAATTATTTAGGTTTTCATTTATTTCAGTATTTTTCTTTACTTGAATTTCCTTAAGTCATACATATATTTATTTAGGGTATTACCTAGTTGTTAAGTGCATTTTATTGTTATTTTATATAGGATTTCTCTTTATATACATTCTTCTCTTGTTTGCAAAATAAAACAGAAGGTTAATATGGATGATCTGATCAAGTTGATGAGGTTAAGGGGAAAAGAGCCATTGTTTGGAACTTTGCATCTTCTTATGGAAGTTTTGAGGATTTCCACTGGCACCTCTTTAAGAGGGCAACTGATATATTGGGTTGTTCTGGCTTGAGTTACTGTACATCAATTGAGTTCCATTTACTAAGTATTCATTCAGACTCTTACTTTTGCTAGGCATTGTACTAGAAGCTGGGGGTATGAAGTGACGTTCTGCCAGTCGCTACCTAAGAGAAGTTTACATTATACATCCCTTTGTCATAGGGCCCAAGGGTAGGGGAACATGTAGGCTTATGGCCACATGCCACCCTCTAGGTCTTCTAGTGCATCCTTTGATTGAATCGAAACTTCACAGAACAAATCTCCTTAATAAAGGATTTGTTCTGTAAAACTTGAACTCAAGGACCCAAGGACCTAGAAGTCCCCATGGTTCCTTGAGGCCCAGCTTCCCCACCTATGGACCCTATTACAGAAGAATTAATCAGTCATTTGAATATTTTATTTTTGGTGGGAATTCTGAGTGATCTGAATATAAACCAGAGAACTTCAGAAATAGGTGGGGTTTTTAGTCTTAGGAAGGGGTGGAGGAAAACCTGTTCACATGCATTGTCTTTGGTGTCTCTCCAGAGAGCCAATAGCAACAAAAACAAATAGTGGGAGAGCCTCTCTACCTATAACAGTATCAATCTGTGTTATCCAGACTCATACTGAGGGGAAAGCATTTTCTGGAAAATGTCAAGTTCCTGAAGATTTCAGACACCCAGGCATGTAGGATAGAGGACAGAGAGTTCATGAGAATTTCCATTCTCTTGGGGAGAAGATTGTTCATGCAGTCCCAAAGTTACAAAAATTAAATCGTTTCCCTTGCATGGCATTTTTATGAGAGATGAATGAAACACCTAAGAGACAGAGTTTCTGGGTAATTAATAAATAATTTATCATGTAGACTAGTTGATGATCAATAAATTGATGGCCAGTGGTTTCTTTTGGTAACCAAAGACAAAACCATGAAGATCACTGAATGCTTAAATACTTTTGGAAAAGGTGGTGCCCCTGACAGATAAAAATTAACCCTGATTAGTAAACAATTAATGAGGGGGTGGGTTGAAAATCTTCAGCTTCTCCTGCTAAGAATGTGGCTTGATCATGAGACAATCTTCTCTAGTAATCTGGACAAAGCAATCCATCTCTGCCCAAACCATTTTGGTTTGGTTTTCTCCTTCGTGTGCTGGATTATCTTAAACTCCAATGGGCATATGGTGTGCAAAGACATGAACTTGATGCTTTAGTGCTAGAAGGCATCTAGATTAGATTCTGTTTACACTCTTAACAGAAGTAGTCTTATAGTTGAGTGGGGTCCTGCCCTCAAGATTGAGGAACATGTTCCTGGAGATTTGGGAAAGTTCATCTATCAGCCTTATCTTTCAGAGACTGGCAAAATGACCTGGATGGAGGGATCAATCCCTGAATGAGGAAAGAAAGGGAAAAACTTTGATCCTAATTTAATCACTGGTTATTAATATAATAAGAATAATAATTTCCCTCATATCTCTTTTTTTGTTCTTTTTTTTCACTAACTGTGATGATATCCTTCATGAGTCAAGATTTTATCATACATACAGAACTGACTCAGGAATATCTAGATCAACCAGTGTTTTTTGGTTTGTTAAAGTTATTTGTTTTCGTGTGCATATATATGATTTATGCATTTATGCTCATATGTAAAACATTCATATAGGAATTTATTATAGATGTATACATGTATATTAACATATAATTTTATAGTATTATGTGGTGCTCATTGTATTTAACACTTAGCAAATTTGTTTTAGAGAGTTACATGATATAAAGCATGAATCTTCTGTATAATATTCAAATCTTTGGCCTCTCTAATTTCTTATGTATAGCCAAGTTATTTCACATTTTCCCCCTTTTGCATGAGTCACCAAGTATTTCTTTACTCACCTTAGCCCTTGTCACCAAATATTACAGCGTGTTCTGATTTAATTTGGAGAGTCTTATCTAGTTCTCTATGGGATTTCTTTACTATTTCACCCTCTACAACTGATACTGGTGTATAAGCTGCAACTTGGTAGAGCAGTGGCTAGAGTGCTACACCTGCTATCAAGAAGACTTGAGTTTAAATCTGGATTCAGAAATGTATTAGCTGTGTGACCAACAATCCAAAGGTTGTTATAAGGATCAAATGAGAATAATTGCAGAGCACTTAGCACAGTGTCTCTCATATAGTAAGTGCTATGCATATTGTCTCATAACTATTATTATTACATTCGATATCCATTATCCCCCTAAAGGATTCTACTGAGTTTTGCCTGATAGGTGATTCTTGGTCTTCATCCTAGCTCCTTTGTACTCCAGACTGTCATATTCCAAGATCTCTGATTCTTTGATGTGGAAGACAGAAAATCTTGTCTTATCCTGACTGTCACTCCACAATACTTGAATTGTTTCTTTCTGGCTGCTTGAAATATTTTCTCCTTGACTTTGGCTATAATATTCCTGGCAATTTTTATTTTGGGACCTCTTTCAGGGGATCATTTGTGGATTCTTTCAATTTCTATTTTACTCTCCTGGTTCTGGAATATCATGGCTGTTTTCCTTGAAAAATTCTTGAAAGATGATGTTTGGGCTGGTTTTTTCACATGGCTTTCAGATAGTTTAATAATTTTAAAATTATCTCTCCTGGATCTATATTCCTGGTCAGTTCTTTTTCAATGAGATATTTCACGTTTTCTTCTATATTTCTTCTATTTTTTCATTCTTTTGATTTTCATTTTTGTTTCCTGATTTATCATAAAGTCATTGCTTGCCACTTGCTCATTTCTAGCTTTTCAGGAATTACTTTCTTCAGTGATACTGAAGAATCAAAGGCAATTTCTCTCTCTTATACTTTTCTCATTATTTCCTCTTCTGCCTTTAGAAAATTGGGACATCATGTTTCTTCCTCCAGCCCTGTAATACCTCTCTGATTATCTTTAGTTTTTCAAATATTGTCAACAATACCTAAGAACTCACATCATTCAGTTATTTTAATAATCAAGGAAGTATTTCATCTGGGCCAAATGACATGAATTCATGAAAGAGTTCTATTGCTCTGTTACTAGATCATTACTCATCTTGGGTATTACTTTCTTGTTGTCCATTTTTGTTCTGTCATTTCCAGAGGTCTTTCTCCTTTTCTGAGAGAAAAGATACAAGATAAGGATTGAACAGCTTTTTTGTATTCTATGTGGTAAGTTTTCATCATATCATCTGCCCCTTTTCCCTTTATTTTGTTTTTCAAATAGTTACCTTACCCCAAACTTTTTGTCAACCTTAGTTTTTCTCATCGGCCTTAGCTCCTTCTGGGTTTTATCCTTCCTGACACTATTTTTACAAGGCTTATGCCTATTCTTTTTTAACCTCTCCTCTTTGGTCTGATACCACATACATATATCATTTTAAAATCAAAATTGGTTGTTGAGTCCTCTCTGCATCTACATTGTTTTCTATAGATAACTCTTGTTTCTCCTCCTCTTTCATGTTGTTTCCCTTCATGTCATCAGAATTTCATTCTTATGAGTTTCCTTTCACTTCTCAGCTGACACACTTATAGAATTTTAGTCCCTAAGATCCTACCTCTATTTCCACTAGGTCAATGGTTATCAATGTGAGGGTCATGGATTTATCATTTTTAAATACTTTAAAATTATTTCAATGTAATTAGTTTCATTTGCAATCTTAAGTACTTTCCCTTCCAGTATCATAAACTCTAGGAGAAAGATTTCAGTTCCTACTATTGATTCCATCTTTTCCATCCTAGCAGTGAAATCCCTTTTGTTCAGGACAACCAGATTCAGTATATAATTTCATCTTATTCATTCCTTTATTGTTTTTAATATATATTTTTATTTGTTTCATCACTTATTTCCCAACTTCATGTAAAATTTTGACATTATTTTTTTAAATTTTGACTTTCAAGTTTTATCCCTCTCTCCACCTCTTTCATTCCTTTGAGAATGCAAGCAATATGATATTAATTATATATGTGAAGTCAGGCAAAACATATTTCTGTGTTAGCCATGTTGCAAAAGAAAACCTACCCACAAAACCGATAAAGCATCCTTCTATCTGCATTCAGGGTTCATTAGTTCTCTCTCTTGAGGTGGATAGCATTTTTCGTGGGGAGTCATTTCTTATTCTCTTGGATCATTATTTTGATCAGAGTGGATAAGTCTTTCACAGCTGATCATCCTTACACTATTGCTCTTACCATGTACAAGATTCTACTAGTCCTGCTCATCTGAATGTGTATCAGTTCATATAAGACATCCCAGTTTTTCTGAAACCATCCTGCCTGTCATTTTGTATAGCATAATAGTATTCCATCATATGTTCTCTGATGGACACTTCCTAAATTTTCTTTACTTTGCCACCACAAAAAGCAATATATGAATATTTTTGTACAAATAGGTTGTTCCACCTTTCCTCTGATCTCTTTGGGTTACAGATCAATTTGTAGGATTGAAGGGTATACACAGTTTGAGTGTCCTTTATGCATATCTCCAAATTATTCTCCAGAATAGTTGGACCACTTCACAACTCCACCAACAGTGTATTAGGGTCCCAATGTTGCCACATCCCCTCCAGCTTTTGTCCTTTTCCTTTTCTATCTTTTGTGTGCAGGCTTGTTATCCCATGAATTTTTTCCTGGTTTTTTCTTAGATTTTGTCTTGTGGCCTTAACAGGAGTGTAAGAGTACTGATTGAACTATATTTTTCATTTCTTTTAACTATACTCTATGGAATCTAGATTGGTGGACTAGTATAGGAAATTTTCTTCCTCCATTGTTTTACTGAGTTTAAAAACCATTTCTTTATTATTGAAAGAGGAAAAACAAATCCATTCTAACTCATGATTATTGTCGCTCTATTCCTGATCTGGAACCATTCCTATATATCATATCAGACATCTAAAGGATATTCTCCTTGTTGTTCAGTCATGACTCTCCAGACTCTTCATGACCCATTTTTGGAAGTTTTCTTGGCAAATATACTGGAGTTGTTTTCCATTTCCTTCTGTTCATTTTTACAAATGAGGAAATGGGGCAAACAATGTCACATAGCTAGTAAGTGTGTGAGGCCATATTTGAACTCACGAAGTTGAGTCTTCCTGATGCCTAGCCAAGTGCTCTATCCACTGTATCACCTAGCTGCCTTTTTACCATCTGTTACCATCTTCTAATTTGGTCACTATG
Organism: Trichosurus vulpecula; assembly: GCF_011100635.1. Taxonomy (NCBI): domain Eukaryota; kingdom Metazoa; phylum Chordata; class Mammalia; order Diprotodontia; family Phalangeridae; genus Trichosurus; species Trichosurus vulpecula. Next base: position 197,253,657 of record NC_050579.1, read on the forward strand.
CCATCTCTATTTCTGGCCAACTACCGCAAACTGACAGATAGGCAGAAGAGCACTGGGAGTGGCAGCATCTTACCCTTTGCCCCATACAAATATTTCCTTTTCCTTAGCCATACCAGTCATCATCCAGAGAGGCAGCTATAGTGGTGAAATGGAAAGCCATCCTCACCAACTGTTGCCCACAGAGCAGGAAAGCTGCTTTAGCTAAAGCAGCAGGTTACTGTAAAGGAAATACATTTGGCATCAATTGCTAGGTAAGTTAAACTATACCATGATCTCAGCCTTCAACTATAGGACGATCCTGATTGAGACAACCAATGACCCTGACCCAGGAACATTGGGGAATAGCAGTGTCTCCCAAACCACCAGACCTGCTTCCATACCAGCCCCTGCAGCCATCACTGGGGGAAAAGTTATCATGAGGAAACCTTCCTCATCACCACCAACAACTACTTATCAACTACTACCCAACAGGAAGCAGGTCTTAAGAACCCCGAGAATGGCAGGAATTCCCAGACTGCAGATCTTGCTTCTAGCCAAGCCCTCATCTTCTGGGGATGTGCTTGCTTTGAAGAAGGGGCCAGTTATTTTCACCAATAGCCCATCAATTGCCACCTATGGGGCAGGCAAGGAAGCCTAGCTTAGGGACCTTGAAGAAGGGGCAGTGGGCAATATACACCAGGCAGGTCAAACTGTTCTCACCACCTCAGCTCAGAACCAAGGCCCTGAACAGAAAAACCTTGGAAATAGCAATGCTTGCCCATCATTTACCTCAGCTGTTATCCCAGGAACCCTATGGAGAACTGATCCTTTACATGTTATAGCCACAGCTACTGAATACTCAGAAAAGAAAGTTCTTGTCTCTGATGTCCTTGGCACTATCAAATGGTTCAACATCATAAACTGATATAATTTAACAGTGAAAATGACAACAAAGAAAAGGCATTAACATTTGCTGAGCCTTTGCACCCTAACTAGCATGGCTCCCTTTTAACTGACTTGCAGTCAAGACCTTAAAAATGTGTTGTCCTCCTCATTTGAATTTAGCTCTTTGAGATAAGAAAAAGGAAACTACAGACCAACTTTCATAATGAATATTGATGTAACAATTTTCTACAAATTACTAGCAAAGACACTCAGTTTTATATCACAAAGGTCATACATTGTCACTAGGTAGGATTTATGCCAATAATGCAAAGTTGATTGTGTATTATAAAAGCTATAAGTATAATTGACCAAAACAATAATAAATTATACAATTTAATCAATAGATGAGGAAAAAGTTTTTGACAAAAGAGAATATCTGTTTCTGCTAAAAATATAAAACAAAGGAATAAATGGAGATTTTCTAAAAATGATAAGTAGTATCAATCTAAAATCAAGACCAAGAGTAATCTGTAAAAAGGATAATATCAAAGCCATCCCAATAAGATCTGGAGTGAAGTAAAAATGTCCATTACCACCAATACTATTCAATATTGTAATAGAAATTCTAATTTATGGCAAGAAAACAAGAAAAAGAAATTGAAGGAACAAATAGGGAAGGAGGAGAGAAAATTATTATTGTTTACAGATGATGTCATGAAATCCTTAGAGAATTCTGGAAAATCAGTTAAATAAGTTGAAAAAATAGCTGTATCAAAGTTGCAAGATATAAAATCAAATGAGCCCATACAAATCATCAACATTACTATATATTATGAGTGAAACAGTAAAAAAAAAAGCTAGAAGAGAAATTCCATTACAATAATTGTGAGCTGTTTAAAATGGATTGTAGTCAACTTGCAAAGAAACACAGGAACTGTATGAACAGAAGGAAAAAAATATTTTCATAGAAATAAAGACAGAACTAAACAATTAGAAAAATATAATTGTTCATGGGTAGTAGGCCAAGCCAATATAATAAAAATGACAATGATACCTAAATTAATTTATTTATTCCATGCCCTATCAAACTCTCAGATAAATTATTTTGTAGAATTTGAGAAAATACTAACAACATTGATTTGGAAGAACAAAAAATCTGGAATATTAAGGGAATCAATTAAAAAAAAGTGAAGTAAGGTGGGCTAGCAGTACCAGATTTCAGTCCATATTACAAAGTGGTAATCATTAAAGCAATATGGTATGAGAAGAGATATTGAGTTGTTGATCAGGGAAATGAATTAGGCATGCAATATACAGAAGCAAATAAGAGTAGTAGCCTAGTGTTTGATAAACCCAAAGATCCTAGTTATTGGGATCAGAACTCACCATTTGATGAAAATTGCAGGGAAGCCCAGCAGAAACTAGGCATAGACACATTTCTCACCATATATTAAGATAAACTTAAAATGGGTACATAATTTAGACATAAAGTATGATATAAACAAATGATGGCAGCATAGAAATTTACTTCTCAGATCTACAGATAAGGAAGTGTTCATGACCATATAGGAGATAGAGAGGACCATGGAAGTTAAAATGGCTAATTTTGATTACATGAACTTAAAAGCTTTTGCACAAGCAAAACCGATGCAGCAAAAATTAGATAGAAATCAAGAAACTAGGAAAAATTTATGGCATATTTCTCTGACAAGGTTTCATTTCTCAACTATATAAGGAACTGAGCCAAATATATAAACAAAGAGCCATTCGCCAAATAACAAATGCTCAAAGATTATGAATGGTCAGTTTTCAAAACAAAAAGTCATAACTATTAATTAGTCATCATAATAAGAATGCTCTTAATCACTAATAATTATATAAGGCAAATTAAAACAATTTTGATGTAACACTTCACATCTCTCAGATTGGCTATTGTATTTTGTGAAAAGCTTTTTCTACATCTATTGAGATAATCAAATGATTACTTTTCATTTTGTTGTTGATATGGTCAATTATGCTGATAGTTTTCCTAATGAACCAGCCCTACATTCCTGGTGTAAATCCCACCTGCTCCTAGTGTATTATCCTGGTGATAAATTGCAGTAATCACTTTGCTGACATTTTATTTATAATTTCCCCATCTATATTCTTTATGAAAATTGGTCTATAATTTTCTTCCTCTGCTTTGTCTCTTCCTGTTTTAGGAATCAACTCCATATTTTTGTCATAAAACAAATTTGATAGGACTCCTTCTTGGCCCATTTTCCAAAATAACTTAAATTGTGTTGAAATGCTTTTAAAATGTTTGGTAGAATTCACTTGTAAATTCATCGGGCCCTGGAGATTTTTTCATTGATGGCTTGTTCAATTTGTTTTACTACTTATTTAAGTATTTTAATACATAAATTTTTTAAATACTTATTTAAGTATTTTTATTTCATTGTCTGTCAGTGTGCAGATTTTATATTTTCTTAAATATTAATCATTTGGTGAGATTCTCTGATTTATTGGCATAAAATTGAGCAAGTTATTTCCTAATGATTCCTTTAATTTCCTGTTTATTTGTGTTGAATTCAATATTTTCATGTTTGTTACTAGATATTTGGTTTTATTCTGTTTTTGAAATTTAAATTTATTTTTTTTATTTTTAGTTTACAACATTTGGTTCCACAAACTTTTGAGTTCCAAATTTTCTCTGCCTTCCTCTCTTCCCTCCCTCACCAAGAAAACATGAAATCTGATATAGGCTCTACATATACATTCATATTAACATATTTTCACATTAGTCATGTTGCAAAGAAGAATGATAACCAACGGAATGAACCATGAGAAAGAAAAAAACAAAACAAAACAAAAAGAGAGAGAGAGCAAATAGTATTCTTTGATCTGCATTCAGAATCTGTAATTCTTTCTCTGGATGTGGATAGCATTTTCTATCATGAGCCTTTTGGAGTTGTCTTAGAACCTTACATTGCTGAGAAGAGCCATGTCTATCAAAGATAGTCATCACAAAATGTGGCCGTAACTGTGTACAATGTTCTTCTGGTTCTGTTCCCCTCACTCAGCATCTGTTCATATAAGTCTTTCCAGTTTTTTTTTTCTGAAGTTTTCCTCCTCCTCATTTTTTATAGCACAATAATATTCCATGACATTCATATACCACAACTTGTTCAGCCATATCCCAATTGATAGGCATCCCCTCAATTTCCAGGTCTTGGCCACTACAAAAAGAGCTGCTATAAATATGTTTGTACATGTGGGTTCCTTTTCCTTTGTCTGATGTCTTTGTGATACAGCTGTAGAAAATGTATTGCAGGGTCAAAGGGTATGCATATTTCTATAGCCTTTTTGGCAAAGTTCCAAATTTTTCTCCAAAATGGTTGGATCAGATCACAACTCTACTAACAATGCATTAGTGTTCCAATTTTCCCAAATCTTCTCCAGCATTCATAATATTCCTATTTTGTCATCTTAGCCAATCTGACAGGTGTTATGTGGTACCTGAGAGTTATTTTGATTTGCATTTCTCTAATCAATAGTGATTTAGAGTATATTTGCTTCTTTTTCTAAAAAAAATCATATTAAACGATTTGTCTACCTTACTATTTTTTTCATACAACCAGTTCCTAGTTTTATTACCTTAATCATTTTCTTTCAATTTTGTTAATCTCACCTTCAGTGTTCAGAATTTCCAATTTGGTGCTTAATTGGGGATTTTTAATTTGTTCTTTTCCTAGTTTTTTTTTTAAGTTGCATGCACAATTCATTGATATACTCTTTTTGTAATTTATTGATGTAAGAATTTAGAGCAATAAATTTTTCCCTAAGTACTGCTTTGACTACATCTCTTAAATTATAGCATGTTGTTTCATTCTTGTCTTTCCGTTAAGTGAAATTATTGATTGTTTCTATGATTTGTTCTTTGACATATTTATTCTTCAGTTCCCAGTTACTTTACTTTTTGCCAAAGTAAAAATACTTTAGTTTTAGATTATGTAGTTTGCAATTACTTTTTAATCGACCTTTTCGCTGCCTTTTCTTGAATGTAATTTTTATTGCATTATGATCTCTAAATGATGCATTTCTGCCATTCTACAGTAGATGTTTGAAGTTTTATGCCTTAATACATAATTAATTTTTGTATAGGTGCCATGTACTGCTGAGCAAAAGGTATATCTTCCTATCAACACTGAAATTTTTCCATATGCCTGTCATATCTATCTTTTCTTTTTTTTTGTTTTTTTTTGTTTTTTTTTAATTTATTCAGAAAGTTTTTATTTATTTATTTATTTAACATATTTGGTTTTCAGCATTGATTTTCACAACAGTTTGAATTACAAATTTTCCCCCCATTTCCACCCTCCCCCCCACTCCAAGATGGCATATATTCTGGTTGCCCTGTTCCCCAGTCAGCCCTCCCCTCTATCACCCCCCTCCCCTCTCATCCCCTTTTCCCTTCCTTTCTTGTAGGGCAAGATAAATTTCTACGCCCCATTGCCTGTGTATCTTATTTTTGGTTGCATGCAAAAACTTTTTTTTTGTTTTTGAACATCTGTTTTTAAAACTTTGAGTTCCAAATTCTCTCCCCTTTTCCCTTCCCACCCACCCTCCCCAAGAAGTCGAGCAATTCAACCTAGGCCACACATGTATCATGATGTATAACCCTTCCACAATACTCATGCTGTGAAAGGCTAACTACATTTTGCTCCCTCCCTACTCATCCTGCTTTATTGAATTTTCTCCCTTGACCCTGTCCCCCTTCCAAAGTGTTTGTTTTGATTACCTCCACCCCCACCTGCCCTCCCCTCCATCATCCCCCCCCTTTTATTTTTTATTTTTTTATTTTTTTTATTTTTTATCTTCCTCCCTCTTCTTTCCTGTGGGGTAAGACATCCAACTGAGTATGTATGGTATTCCCTCCTCAGGCCAAATCCGATGAGAGCAAAGTTCACTCATTCCCCCCTCACCTGCCCTCTCCCCTCCTCCCACAGAACTGCTTCCTCTTGCCACCTTTATGCGAGATAATCCACCCCATTCTATCTCTCCCTATCTCCCTCTCTCAGTATGTTGCTCTCTCATCCCTTAATTTCATTTTATTTCTTTTAGATATCTTCCCTTCATCTTCAACTCACCCTGTGTCTGCTCTCTCTCTTTTACATATCTATATCTATATCTATATCTATATCTATATCTATATCTATACACATACATACACAAACATACATATACACATAGATATATACATACATACACATTCACTTATATATATACATAAACATATATATATATATATATATATACATAAACATATATATATATATATATGCATATTCCCTTCAACTACCCTAATACTGAGGTCTCATGAATCATACACATCATCTTTCCATGTAGGAATGTAAACAAAACAGTTCAACTTTAGTAAGTCCCTTGCAATTTCCGTTTCTTGATTACCTTTTCATGCTTCTCTTGATTCTTGTGTTTGAAAGTCAAATTTTCTATTCAGTTCTGGTCTTTTCACTGAGAAAGCTTGAAAGTCCTCTATTTTATTGAAAATCCATATTTTGCCTTGGAACATGATACTCAGTTTTGCTGGGTAGGTGATTCTAGGTTTTAATCCTAGCTCCATTGACCTCCGGAATATCGCATTCCAAGCCCTTCGATCTCTTAATGTAGAAGCTTCCAGATCTTGGGTTATTCTGATTGGGTTTCCACAATACTCAATACTGATTTTTCCTATATATTGTGAAATGGTGTGCTTTGTACATATTTATTTGCATGTTACCTCCCCCATTAGCTTGTAAACCAATTGAGAGTAAGGACTATCTTTTGCCTCTTTTTGTATCATCAACATTTAGCACAATACCTGGCATATAGTAGGTACTTAATAAATGTTTATTGATTGATTTAATGATTCATACTTGCCTTCAAGCTACATGTAGTCAACCTATGTAGACATACAGAACTTTGATGGGCAACACCCCCCTTCAACCCTTCTGGCACTATTATTTTTTCAATCTTTTATAGAGTTGTACTTTCGCTTGCTAGTGTGGCTATTTACTTACGACATAGCAATAAAATAGCTACTTTGTATTTTTATTTTTTTTATTTTTATTTTTTAGCAGGCATACTTCAATTTATTTGTTTGTAAAAAAAATCTATGTGGTTGCCACAGCAGCTGCCTGGGTCCTCTGGACACACACTTGAGTGTGAGTCTTCACAACACGGTTGGTGAATTCCTTATAGGGAGACTTAATGAACACAGTCTCCTTCCACAGGTCTGGGGTTAGATAGCTGTATGTTCTGGAGATGGCTTCAAAGGGAGCTTTAGCAAAGTTGCCCAGAGTGGCAATACAGCCTCCTGCAGAAGTGTAGCAGTGATTGATTTCAGCCACCATCATGAGCTTCTTAGGCACAGTAGCTGAAACAATGCCAGTAGCTCTAGGAGCAGGGATCAGGAACCCCACATGGCCCAGTGGCCTTGCAGGGCACTGTGTGAGGTTTGCCAATCTTTTTCCTCCTGTAGCCATGTTTCACAGGAACAATGGACACCTTAGTCAGAATGATAGCACCGGGAATAGCTGTAGCCACTTCCTTGGAGCACTTGACACCCAGAACAACATGGCCATTGTAGTCACTGATGGCCACAAAAGCTTTGAACCTAGTATGTTGTCCAGCTCTAGTTTGTTTCTGAACAGGCATGATCTTCAGAACCTCATCTTTCAATGAAGATCCCAGGAAGAAATCTATGATCTCAGACTGCTTGATAGGGAGCGAGAAAAACAGATCTCTTCCAAAGACTTGATCTCATGTTCTTGACTAGGCAGCCAAGCTTAGTGACAGGAACCTATACCTTGTCTTTGGCCTTTCCTCCCTGGGCTCTGTGGCCATGGCCATGGCCTCAACCACGGACCCATCCTCGACCTTGGTCCCCACTGGTGAAGCCACCGTGGAAGCCACACCAAACTCTCACTCCGGGGACTCTGGGGCCTCCCGCACTGGTGTCATCTGCTATTTGGTGTTCACTAGAAGTAACTGTATTTTTCTTTTTTGGGGGGAGGCATGCTGCAAAAGGCATGGGTATTTTATTGCATATTTTCATATTTCATTGGATCTTTCTTTTTTATGTTAATTTTTAAAATTTATTTATTTAACATATTTAGTTTTCAGCATTGAATTTCACAAGAGTTTGAATTCCAAATTTTCTCCCCATTTCTACTCTCCCCCCCACTCCAAGATGACGTACATTCTGGTTGCCCTGTTCCCCATTCAGCGCTCCCCTCTGTCACCCCACTCCCCTCCCATCCCCATTTCCCTTCCTTTCTTGTAAGGCAAGATAAATTTCTACGCCCCATTGCCTGTGTATCTTATTTTCTAGTTACATGCAAAAACTTTTGTTTTGTTTTTGAAAATCTGTTTTTAAAACTTTGAGTTCCAAATTCTCTCCCCTCTTCCCTTCCCACCCACCCTCCCTAAGAAGTCAAGAAATTCAACATAGGCCACATGTGTATCATTATGTATAATCCTTCCACAATACTCATGTTGTGAAAGACTAACTATATTTTGCTCCTTCCCAACCCATCCCCCTTTATTGAATTTTCTCCCTTGACCCTGTCCCCTTTCAAAAGTGTTTGTTTTTGATTACCTCCACCCCCACCTGCCCTCCCCTCCATCATCCCCCCCTTTTTATCTTCTTCCCTCTTCTTTCCTGTGGGGTAAGATACCCAATTGAGTATGTATGGTATTCCTTCCTCAGGCCAAATCTGATGAGAGCAAGATTCACTCATTCCCCCCTCAACTGCCCTCTCCCCTCCTCCCCCAGAACTGCTTCCTCTTGCCACCTTTATGCGAGATAATCCACCCCATTCTATCTCTCCCTATCTCCCTCTCTCAGTATGTTGCTCTCTCATCCCTTAATTTGATTTTATTTCCTTTATATTTCTTCCCTTCATCTTCAATTAATCCTGTGTCTGCTCTCTCTCTCTTATATATATATATATATATATATATATATATATATATATATATATATATATATATATATATATGTTGCGGGCTGAATTAGAGCTGAGCCCTGTCCTCCTGGGACCTCCAGGCCCAGGGGCCTGCTGAGATAGACTCAGGGCTTTGGGATGTGGGTGGAGCCAGGAGGAGGGGTCTCGCCTTTGTTGCCTCCCTGGCAATTCCAGGTCTTTGCCTGTGCCCGGACCTGCCTGTCCATGTGGAACTTCAGGCTCTCTGACAGAGCATGTGGAACTTCTGGTTCTTTACCTGGACTGCCTGCCCGCAGGGAGCTTCGGGTAGCGCGGGAAGGGAAGGGGAGGAGAGTAGCGCGAGAAGAGAAGGGGAGGAGAGTAGACGGAGTCAGGGTGGTCCTAGGACCCAGGTGTATTGAGTTTTCACCTGTCTTTCACCCACGTAACCAAAGAGTGTACCTACGTCACTAAAGGTATAAATGTGCTGCTTGCTGAAATAATAAACAGAGTCATTCACCATCTTTTCGGCTCCTGCCCCGTACATTGTCTGCGAGATCAGGTCCTTTGCTTAGGCAGAGGCCTGGGGCTTGGGGGGAACCCCGAGCATAGTTACGAGGCTTCGGAAGCCTGTGACATACATACATACATGCACATTCACTTATATATATATATATATGTATATATATATATATATATATACATATATATATATACATAAACATATATATATGTGTATATATATGCATATTCCTTTCAGCTACTATGATATTGAGGTCTCATGAATCATACACATCATCTTTCTATCTAGGAATGTAAGCAAAACAGTTCAACTTTAGTAAGTCCCTTATGATTTCTCTTTCTTGTTCACCTTTTCATGCTTCTCTTGATTCTTGTGTTTGAAAGTCAAATTTTCTATCCAGTTCTGGTCTTTTCACTGAGAAAGCTTGAAAGTCCTCTATTTTATTGAAAATCCATATTTTGCCTTGGAGCATGATACTAAGTTTTGCTGGGTAGGTGATTCTAGGTTTTAATCCTAGCTCCATTGACCTCCGGAATATCATATTCCAAACCCTTCGATCTCTTAATGTAGAGGCTGCCAGATCTTGGGGTATTCTGATTATGTTTCCACAATACTCACATTGTTTGTTTCTGGCTGCTTACAGTATTTTCTCCTTGATCTGGGAGCTCTGGAATTTGGTGACAATATTCCTAGGAGATTTCTTTTTGGGATCTATTTGAGGAGGCGATCGATGGATTCTTTCAATTTCTGTTTTGTCCTGTGACTCTAGAATATCAGGGCAGTTCTCCTTGATAATTTCTTGAAAGATGATATCTAGGCTCTTTTTTTGATCATGGCTTTCAGGTAGCCCAATAATTTTTAAATTATCTCTCCTGGGTCTATTTTTCAGGTCAGTGGTTTTTCCAATGAGATATTTCACATTGTCTTCCGTTTTTTCATTCCTTTGGTTTTGTTTTATAATATCTTGATTTCTCATAAAGTCACTGACTTCCACTTGCTCCAATCTAATTTTTAAGGTAGTATTTTCTTCAGTGGTCCGTTGGACCTCCTTTTCCATTTGGCTAATTCTGCCTTTCAAGGCATTCTTCTCCTCATTGGCTTTTTGGAGTTCTTTTACCATTTGAGTTAGTCCATTTTTTAAGGTGTTGTTTACTTCAGTGTATTATTCAGTATTTTTTGGGTCTCCTTTAGCAAGTCATTGACTTGTTTTTCATGGTTTTCTCACATCCTTCTCATTTCTCTTCCCAATTTTTCCTCTACTTCTCTAACTTGCTTTTCCAAATCCTTTTTGAGCTCTTCCATGGCCTGGGACCAGTTCATGTTTTTTTTGGAGGCTTTTGTTGTAGGCTCTTGCACTTTGTTGACTTCTTTAGGCTGTATGTTTTGGTGTTCTTTGTCACCAAAGAAAGAATCCAAAGTCTGAGACTGAATCTGGGTGTGTTTTCGCTGCCTGGCCATACTTCCAACCAACTAACTTGACCCTTGAGTTTTTCAGTGGGGTATTCAGCTTGTAGACTAAAGAGTTCTATGTTCCACGTTTGGGGGGGATGTGCCAACTCTGCCACACCAGCACTCCTCCTTCCCCAAGAACCCCCAACCCGAACTGGGCTTAGATATTCAGCAGGCTGTGCACTCCTGCTCTGATCCGCCACTTAATTCCTCCCACCAGGTGGGCCTGGGGCCGGAAGCACCAGCAGCTGTAGCTGCCCCACCTCCGCTGCCCCAGGGGCAGTGGTCAAACCGTGAACTCCTTCCACTTGAGCAGCTTTTCCCACTAACCTCCTCCACTGTCTTTGGTGTTTGTGGGTTGAGAAGTCTGGTAACTGCTGCAGCTCACTGATTCAGGGCACTAGGGCCCACTCGGCCCAGCTCCTGGTCTGGTTGGTCCGAGCAGCTCATGCTGGGCTCTTCTCTGCTCCACTCCCAGCTCCCAGCTCCCAGCTCCCTGTGGGATAGACCTCACCCAGAGACCATGCAGGCTGTCTTGGGTTGGAGCCCTGCTTCCCTCTGCAGTTTTGTGAGTTTTGCTGTTCTAGAATTGGTTCAGAGCCATTTTTTATAGGTTTTTGGAGGGACTTGGCAGGGAGCTCACTGCTTTCCCGAACTGTATTTTTCTTAATGGTTGCATGAGAATATTTGTTTTTAATATAATGATATCTGATGGACACTGTTATAAGTAATGTCTTACGGAAATATGTCAGAGGATGGTAGGATCATACATTTCTTAAGTGTCCTCACTATGGAGTAGTGATAAGCAAGCTATAGGTATAGAGGTCCTAGTCATTCAGAGGTGTATGGTACTTGTCATGAAATGGCTATAGAAATGTACATAAGCATTCCAAACCCATCCTGCTTAGAGAATCCCACATTTTAGATGGTTTACATCTGAAGAAGAAAAGAAATGATGCAAGCATTTGGCACATATTTCAATACCAGAGGAAGAACTGACTCATTTCTAAGGAAGTTAATTCTTCATACATACATTAAATGCTACAGCCAAAGTAGAGAGGTGGCAATCATAGCTTTGCAGATGCTAGTGCTTCCTTTCCCAGAGTATTTTAAGTGAGTCTAGGATATGGTGAGGTCAGACATGGACCAGGAGGCCATACAGTGACCAGGGATCATAAAAAAGGAAAGCAGATTTATATTCCTTGTCATATCACTGTGATGTATATTACTCTCATCCACTCTACATAAACATATTGGACTCTGAACAAAAATCCGATAGTGCGATCCCTTAGTAAAGGATTTAAGAAGTAAAGAGTTTGTAAGTTATGAATTTCTTTGTTCTGTTAAAATATAATTGCATAATTCCTGAGAAAGTTTATAAAACAAATATCCCCATCAATCTGAAATGAACACAATTATGAAAGGCAGTGTGAACATGTGTAGAGGGAGGAGGGGAAAATTATGAATGTCATTGTATAAAGGTAACTGGGTAAGAAAATCAGGGCCACATGTGGGCAAATTTGAAGAGAAACTGTTAATTGCTTTAGTTAACTTCCTTCTTTATTGTATTCCCTGCTAATGTTTAATAACACCTCCTCAAGATCCAATTTCCTTCATGATGCTCATTTGCTACCTGGTCAGCATTCTGCTTTGGCAGCTCTTCCCTTCTTGCGGTTTTCATAGTACCAAAAATCACACTTTTATCCTTCATATTATAACATTAATACTCATTTAACTTACCTAACCTCAACTAAATGTTCAAAAAAGTACATGTAACTAAACTATCTGGTTAATGATAAAATTGTGGGCATTGTCTTATGCTTTGCTGCTGTATTCTAAGGATCGCAGGACTTTTCTACATGAATTGCAGCTGAAATTTTTCATATGTGCTCCCTTATTAGAATCTCTGGTTAGTGTCATGTATTATTTGATCATTGATTCATTTGCTTTAATTTTTTATTTCTTGTTATATTTATAAACTCCTTAAAGGCAGGCACAGCATCTTATACTTTTTTTAATAGTCTAGAATGCTTAGCACAGGGCTGTGTACGTAATAGGTACTTAATAAATACTTGTCAATTGATCAGTAACATTTATTGCATAGGCCACAGTTCTTGTTTGAGGTACCTTGGTTATGTGCTGAGTCCATGCAGATTCTGCCACAATGCACTTAACATCCTTAATTAATCAATACTGGTTGGGGCAATATGATGTAGGGTATAACTATGTATAATAAAAGTTATTTTTTTCCCAAAAACAAAAAGAATCTCTGGTTAGTGTAGTGCTTTGCACATAGCAAGCCCATGATAAATGCTTCATTCATTCATGTAAATTATCAGATACCTGTTCAATCTGTGTTGCAAGCATCAATATGACAATTTGAAATTGTTGGTCTATTTGCATTGACTAAACAACAGTGTCTTTGGTTGGGTATCCGTCGTAGACAGTGCCCTTAATTCAAAAACGCTAGAGCATGTATGCCACTATCAGTAGTGAAGAAGGGGGAAGATGGCCATTTGTTAATAAATATCAAATTAAAACAGCAACCTGGAAAATTTTAATGTCTACCTTGGAATCAGGATACCTGGATACCTGGGGTGACAAACTGGTTCAGATGTTCTTTGACCAATGGAAAAATCAGGTTATCTCTCTCTCTCTCTGTCTCTCTCTCTCTGTCTCTCTCTCTCTCTCTCTCTCTCTCTCTCTCTCTCTCTCTCTCTTTCTCTCTCTCTCTCCAAGGCAATTGAGGTTAAGTCACGTACTAGTACTAGTCACTTGGCTACTCAGCTACTAAGGGTCAAGTGTCTGCATCTGAAGTCAGGTCCTCCTGATTCAAAGGCCAGTGCTCTATCCACTGCACTCCACCTAGCTGCTCCAGTAATCTCTTATTGTAAAATGATGACCATGTCCTTTGAACTATCTGTGACATACAATACATATGATAAATAAGCTTTATAATTTTAAAATTACACGTTTATTGAGATATTGTTATTATCATATTTTTAAGGTGAGGATACTGCTCATAGTTTATACAGACATTCTAGATTAGAAAAAATCTTAGAAATCATCCAATACAAAAAAGGAATCAAATCAGTAAATGCAGTAAAGCAATAAAAAAATCATTATAATCATGGAAAAGACTTTGGTCTATGAGAAGTGTTTACAGGTTAAAAGCTTCATCAAGGACATTTTCATGTCCCTATTCCTAAGGCTATAATTGACAGGGTTCAGAGTTGGTGGCGCCACTGTATAGAGCATTGATAACGACAGATCCAGAACTGAATCAGAGTCTAAGGGTGGCTTTATATAAGACATGATCCCAGTTGTAATGAAAACCATGAGAACAATGAGGTGGGGCAGACAAGTGGAGAAAGCTTTTGAGCGACCTTCTGTAGTGGGAATCTTCAACACAGTTGAGAAGATGTGACCATAAGAGATAGCTATGGAGATGCAACAGAAAATCCCTAAAGTGATCCCAAAGGCCACACTGACATCAACTGCAATGTGTGTTTCAGCACAGGAGATCTTGAGTAAGGAGGGGACATCACAGAAGAACTGATGGATCTCCTTGGGGCCACAGAAGGGTAAAGAGAATGTACTACCTGAGTACATGGCCCCCAAAAGTCCTCCAATGAGCCAAGAAGAAGTTGCCATTCTCCTACAAAATCTTTTGTTCATTATGGTTTCATAGTGTAAAGGTTGGCAGATAGCTATGTAGCGGTCATAGGACATCACCATGAGGAGTAAAATCTCTGATCCTGCAAATAAAACTACTAAAAAGACTTGTAACACACACCCAAAGAAAGAGATGGAACAACTTCTGCTTAGGGAGTTTTCAATAGATTTGGAGACAGTGACAGAAATAAAGCAAAGATCTAAAAAGGACAAATTCTTCAGGAAGAAATACATGGGGGTGTGGAGGTGGCCATCTAAAGTGATGAGTATAAAGATAAGCAGATTCCCTATCAGAGCCACCAGATAAATTAGCAAGAAGGACATGGCATGTAAGACCTGTAGCTCCCAGGTGTTAGAAAAGCCCATGAGGTAGAATCCTGTCACCATGGTGAGGTTGTCTGTGTTCTGAGAGGGGGGAGTTCTATCAATTATCTGTACAGAGATAAGAAACAAATGCACCATGATGAAAACATTGAGGTTTTTGGTGTCAGTACTTGTTTATTCTATATGATCTTCTTCATTCTTTTTTCATTTCTTAATGTGGGGATTAGAACTAGATTGGAAGTTTTATCTGGGGATATATGAACTTAGTTAAAAAATACTTTGATAATTATATTTCCATATCTTTTGTTTGGTGTGTGATCTCTTGTAGTTTGTTTTACATGTTCCATGACATGATTTTGAGTTCAGTCTCAGAGGTTTTATCTGATTTCCAAAGGGATTCATGACACAAAAAATGAGTAATTGTTGATCTAGGTATTCCATAATGTCTTTAAGGACTTCTTTCCACATGAAAGAATCATTAGTGAATCTACTAATAGGATCATAGGAGCAATAGATCACTAAATGTAAAATTTTCAAGATTATTAACTCATTTATCACAGGAAACCTGTGAGGTAGGCAGATCAAATAGTATTATTACCTTTTTACAGGTATGCTACCGTGGTTGAGAGCAGTTATGTGACTTTTCAGTAGTCACACAAAGAATGTCAGAACCCAAATACTTAACCAGTAACTCTTGATTGCAAGTCTGACATGAAAGCTCCTTAAGGTTTTTGTGCTGAGGCAAACTGGAGTTTCTTGTTTATAAAAAGATGATTGTCTTCCCATTCTTCAATATTGCTAGTGATATAAATTCTCTAGCAATTTAATTGATGTCTACTGCCCAGAATGGGAATCAAATCCAAGACATTTGCTTACATCATGATTAGCTTAACAGACTAGAACTGTCTTGCAAAGGATTCCAGTTGCATATGTTTCACATCCATCTGTTCTACTAAATTTCATTCTCTTCCTTGATCATAGGTTCTGTCATGACTAACATGAAGATCCATACTGAAAGTTACATCTGTTCCTCAAGGGAGACCTAATTGCAAGAGCAATAACATTTGCTGTGGGTCTGTTTTATCATATATGTTAGGAGAAGGCAGCACATTGGAATAACTTTCTCCCCTAGATTCCAATTCAATTTGTCTCAGGTATATATACACACACACACACACACACACACACACACATACATATATATGTATGTATATATACATATATATACTTAAATATAAGTATATATATAAATAAACATATATATATGTATATACGTGTGTACATATACATACATACATATATATGTGTGTGTGTATATATAAGCATCTATATATATATATAAGCATCTACACACACACACACACACACACACACACACACACACACACACATATATATATGCTTAATTGTAGCCTTCCATAGGGTAGAGGGGGCAGGGGGGAAGATAAAGTAAAAAGTCCATAGCAGAGAACAAAACAAAACCAACAACGAAGCAAAGAAAAGCAGGAAACCTTTGCAAACAATGTAGTATTTATTATATAGGTTTCTTTGAAAAGGAAATTTATGGTTTTTTTATTGAATATTCTATTATGGTCTGCTGTAAAAAAGTGAAAAATTCAATTCAAACATCCACATTTCTTTATGCACTCATAAATTACATTTCAAGTCATATATTCTGGACTTATCTTCTTACGAAAGGCTACACAGCAACAGAACTATACAATGGAGCAAAGATTCAACAAAGAAGAACAGAACAAAAATATATTTGAGCAACATTCACCAGTTGTCAACCGTGTGAAAACTTGTATTCTGAATCCAGATAGTTTAAAAAATATGAATCATCTCCAATTATGGGAATCAAGAAGCTTCTATTCTTCGAAAGAGATAAGGAATGCATGCAAGTAATTACAATGCAAAGTAGGAAGGGATAAATGCACAGGAGAACAAATTGCTCAGAGAGATGTGAGAGAGAATTTACTTCTGACAGGTAAGATCACAGAGAGTTTCATGCATTTTGGAGGTTGTAGGGAGGTTTTTAGAGGGTAGGTAGAATTTCAACAGGCAGAAAATTATGTTTAGGGTACTACATATCTTATGTGTTATAAGCAAGTATATAGAAGCAGGGTTGGGCAGGGCAAATTTGGGAAGAGGAGTTGTCTTTTATCAATATAAAGGCCTATTGAAATAAATACCAAATATTGATTTCAAGGAGCTTAATTTCAATTAAAATTTATGCATTTTAACTAGAATAGCCACATTTTCCTATTCCTTATTTTTATTAAACCTATTATTCTCATTCACAAGGACTTCTAATATCAATTTCCTTGGCAATTATCCCTAATCTGACTTTTCTTTTCATATTCCCAATTGTAAACCACTTCACTGATTGAACTCAGCACTTTTCTCTAGTCTGGAATCATTTGCTGCCTTGTCTAACTGCAGATCACACTTTGCAATCCCCAATCCTGGATTACTCCCACCAGAATCCTTTTTTAAAATTCTACTCATATGCTGCTCAATGAAGGTGGCTTTAGTAACACAATTTTCCTAACTCCACTACAAAATCTATCCCAAAGTTATGTCATATTGTCTCCACTTGTCCTCATTTCAGCAAGGCAACCACTTTAATCCTCTTTGGCACTCTTTACTTTCACTGCTTCCTATCTTCACTCCTCTTCCTAACTTCATACATTCTACCTCTTAGGCTTCCCCGTAGGTGAAGACCTCATCATAGTTCATTTAAATGTTGAAGGCCATTCTTGATGAGCTACTTCTTTCCTCCTTTTCAATTCACAACTCATTGACATTGTCTCCCATTCCTTTTCCTTTACTCCAGGTTCTAGTGATGGCTCTTCTTCTAATGAAGGTTATGTATCCCCCTCAAACTGTCCTGAAATTAGTCTCCCGCTCTAATATCCAACTTTGTCTTTCCATTGGTTCCTTCCATGCTGCCCACAAATTGACAGCTTTAAATTTTCCCATCTTAAGAAATTCCTCTATGGTCTTGTAATCTCCCGCACTCCTTATTGTTCTAAACCCTCTATACTCTGCTTAATGACTCCATTAGTCATTTGAAATAACCTTTTCACCCGACGCTAATAATTATTAATTGAAAAGCATTGAAAAGGCTCATTCTTTTTGACTTCTATTCAGCATTTGATACTGTTGACTTTTTCCTCCAATATAGTCCATCTTCTCTGTTTTTTTCTGCTTTTACTCTGTCCCTCCCTCTCTGCCCCCACCCTGCCCACCTTCTAGCTATTTGACCACTCAGTCTTAATTTCTCTTCCTGGATCATTATCATTAAAATATACCTTCTCACTGTGAATTTATGTCAGGGTACTATTATGTGCTTTTGTCTTTTCCCTATATTTTCTTTCCTAGTGCACTTATGAATTCACATACATTTGGTTATCATCTTTCTCATGATGAGTCCTACATCTAAATTTAATGCTGTAATTTTTCTCCTTTCCCCAGCAGTGCAGCACTGTCTAGCTGATATTTTAAAGTGTATGTCATAGATATTAGAAACAATGTTTGAAACAGAAGTCATTATTCTGTTAGATCTTCCAAATTCTGAACTTTCTTATTTAAGAAAACCCCATACTTTCAATCACCAAGATTCATAATTTCCTTGATATCTTCTTTCTGCACTATCACCTGCCCTCACATAAAATTTGTTTCCATATCTTGTCCAATCACCAAATGTCTCACGTTAGTATCCTTCATTTCAATCACTCAACCTCTACTCTAGTTCGAAACCTTCTCACCTATCACTTAGACTGTTGCAATACACTCCTAATTGGTATCCCTGCTTCCAGTCTGTCCCCCTAAAATACAACCTTCACAGATGGATTTATTTCTGACACTTTTACTTTTAGCCATTTTGTACAGTAATCTTGTCTGTGGCACCAATATACCTCCATATTAGCCATTTCACTCTTCTTTTTACATGACATTTCGTCTCCCACGTCTGTGCCTTTGCACTATGTGTTCACCATCCCTGAAATGTATTTTCCCCAGTTGTTTCAGAATCCCTAGATCTTCATTGACCATTTAAGTGTATTATTTTTCAGTTCACCCAATTTCTTGTGTTTCCCTCTGAAATCAGTTTGCATCTATTTTGAATTCATTTATATATAACTTTATAAGTGTATCCTATCATTCTGGATGGTATTATAAGGTCTTTGAAGAAAAGAACTGTTTTCACTTTCACCTTTGTATCCTCAACCCCTAGCACAGTGTTTGATCCACAGGAGGAACTTAATAAGTGGTTGCTAGTTGGCTGTTTAGGGTTACGCTTTCGGTGATCACTTAGGTGTGAAACAGGTTGCCCACCACACACCTGAGTGTGACCCAAACTTTAAACCAGGTTAAAATGTATTTGGAAAATATTTAACTAAGCAAACAAAGTATGATAAAGCATAGATAATATTGGTATTTGATTTTCTAAGTCATTATGTTCCCATGGGAATCTTTACATGTGGTTTACTGGCCCCCGTTCCTATTTAAATTTGACACCACTGACTTAGACCATAAATCTCAAAAGGCATTGGAAAGATGCCAAATTATATTCCAAATCATAGGTCCCCAATAGTCTGAAATTGTTAATTTGATTATTTTATGCTCCCTGAGATTTTACCATTAAGGAGATAATTTATTTAGACATCTTATTTTTAACACTCAGCTGAGAGCAGGTATTGAAATGCATGTTTTGATGTAACATTATGGAAAATGAGTTGTAGTTTTGGATGTAAGGAAAACCACAGAGAATGTTAGCCTTAAATGGGTGGAGTGATATTTTGGAAGAGTGGAACCAACTCTTAGTTGAATGCTGCTGGTAGGGGGGTACCATGAAACACCTGGGCTCCTAAAAGGTAGAGGAGAGGGAGTGCAAAAACTTAGGAAATAATCCAAGGTAATAGCAAGCTAATAGGAACCAAAAGAAAGCAAAGAATGCCTGTATAAATTAACTGATGTAAAGATATAAAATATAAATAAGAGATATAAAGGGAGGGCTATGAGGGAAGTGGTAAGGAGGTAGTAGAAAAGGGTAAATTACACCAAATGAAGTGGCACAAAAACATATTATAGTAGAGGGAAAGAAGGGAGGGAGAAGAGTAGTATTTGAGCTTTACTGTCATCTGATCTAGTTCAAGAAGGGAATAACATACCCCGATAAGTTTAGAAATCTAACTTGTCCTACAGGAAGTAGGAGGGGAAGGGGGGAAAAAGGGAGGGGGGTGGTCAGAAGGGAGAGGAGAAGTAGCAAGTGGGAAATGGTAAGATAAGGGAGGGGAATAAAGAGGGAGGGTAAACTGAGGAAGGCAGTGGTCAAAAGCAAAATTTTGTTGAGGAGGAGAAAGGGAAAGGGAGAAATAAAAGCATAAACAGGGGGAACTCGGATGGAGAAAAAGACACAGATCGAAATCATAACTCTGAACGTGAAGGGGATGAACACTCTCACAAAACAGAAGCAGATAGCAGAATGGATTAAAAAACATTATCCTACAATATGCTGTTTACAAGAAACGCATCGAAACAGAGGGATACACATAGGGTAAAGGTAAAAGGCTGGAGTAAAACATACTGTGCCTCACCTAAAGTAAAAAAAGCAGGCGTAGCAATCCTAATCCCAGACAAAGCAAAAGTAAAGATAGATCTAATTAAAAGAGATAAGGAAGGACATTATATCCTGCTAAAAAGCACCATAAACAATGAAGCAATATCATTGCTTAACATATATGCACCAAGTGGTAAGGCATACAAATTCTTAGAGGAGAGGTTAAGGGAGTTACAGGAAGAAATAGACAGCAAAACTATAATATTGGGAGACCTCAACCTCCCCCTTTCTGAACTTGATAAATCTAACCTCAAAATAAATAAGAAAAAAGTTAAGGAGGTAAACAGAATTTTAGAAAAGGCAGATATGATAGACCTCTGGAGAAAACTGAATGTGGATAAAAAGGAATATACTTTCTTCTCAGCGGTACATGGCACATACTCAAAAATTGACCATGTACTAGGGCATAAAAACCTCACAATCCAGTGCAGAAAGGCAGAAGTAGTCGAAGCATCCTTTTCAGATCATGATGCAATAAGAATAATTTTTAATAAAGAACCATGGAAAAATAAGCTAAAAACTAATTGGAAACTAAATAATCTAATTCTAAAGAATGCATGGGCCAAAGAACAAATCAGAGAAACAATTAATAACTTCATTCAAGAGAATGACAATAATGAAACAACATACCAAAACTTATGGTATGCACCAAAAACAGTTCTTAGGGGAAGTTTCATATCCCTAAAGGCTTACATGAATAAAATAGGGAAAAAGGAGATCAATGATCTGGGCATTTCTTTTAACTACACTTTATGGAATCTGGATTGTTGGACTGGTATAGGAAATTTTATTCCTCCATTATTTTACTGAATTTAAAACCCATTTCTTTATAATTGAAAGAGGAAAAACAAATCCATTCTAACTCATTATTATTATCACTCTATTCCTGGTCTGGAATTATTCCTATATATCATATCAGACATCTAAAGGATATTCTCCTTGTTGTTCAGTTTTGACTCTCCATGTCTTCATGACCTATTTTTGGGAGTTTTCTTGGCAAATATACTGGAGTTGTTTTCCATTTCCTTCTGTTCGTTTTTACAAATGAGGAAATGAGGCAAACAATGTCAAGTGACTTGCCCAGTGTCACATAGCTAGTAAGTGTGTGAGGCCATATTTGAACTCACGAAGTTGAGTCTTCCTGGTGCCTAGCCAAGTGCTCTATCTACTATACCACTTAGCTGCCTTTTTTGCCATCTGTTATGATCTTTTAATTTGGTCACTATGCCATCCGTGTTTCTGGCCAGCTACCACAAACTGATAGATGGGCAGAAGAGCACTGGGAGTGGCAGCATCCTACCCTTTGCCCCATACAAATATTTCCTTCTTCCTTATCCATACCAATCATCATCCAGAGATACAGCTATAGTGGTAAAGGAGAAAGCCATTCCCACCAAGAGAGCAAGAAAGCTGCATTAGCTAAAGCAGAAGGTTACCCTAAAGGAAATACATTAGGCGTCAAGTGCTAGGTAAGTCAAACTACACCATGATCTCAGCCTTCAACTATAGGAGGATCCTGATTGAGACAACCAATGACCCTGACCCAGGAACATTGGGAATAGCAGTGTTTCCCAAACCACCAGACCTGCTTCCATACCAGCTCCTGCAGCCACCACTGGGGGAAAAGTTATCATGCGGGAAATCCTCCTCATCACCAACAAAAACTACTTATTAACTACTACCAACAGGCAGCTGACCTTAGGAACCCCGAGAATGGCAGGAATTCCCAGAACACAGATCTTGCTTCTAGCCAAGCCCTCACAGTCATCTTCTGGGGATGTGTATCCTTTGAAGAAGGGGCCTGTTATTTTCACCAATAGCCAAAAAACTGCCACCCATGGGGCAGGCAAGGAAGTCTAGCTGAGGGACCTTGAAGAAGTGACAGTAGGCAACTAACACCAAGCAGGTCAAACTAATCTCACCACCTCAGCTCAGAACCAAGGCCCTGAAAACAAAAACCTTGGAAACAGCAATGCTTGCCCATCATTTACCAAAGCCATTATCCCAGGAAGCACCCTCTATTGATATACAGCCTGGGAATTGATCCTTTCTATGCTACAGCCATAGCTACTGAATACTCAGAAAAAAAAGTTCTTGTCTCCAATGTCCTTGGCACTATAAAATGGTTCAACATCATAAACTGATATAAATTTATCGATGAAAATGACAATAAAGAAGAGGCATTAACATTTGCTGAGCCATTGCACCCTAACTAGCATGGGACCCTTTTGGTTGACTTGCAGTTGAGATCTTAAATATGTGTTGTCCTCCTCATTTTAATTATTTTTTTTTATCTTCCTCCCTCTTCTTTCCTGTGGGGTAAGATACCCAACTGAGTATGTATGGTATTCCCCCTCAGGCCAAATCTGATGAGAGCAAGGTTCACTCATTCCCCCCTCACCTGCCCTCTCCCCTCCTCCCACAGAACTGCTTCCTCTTGCCACCTTTATGCGAGATAATCCACCCCATTCTATCTCTCCCTATCTCCCTCTCTCAGTATGTTGCTCTCTCATCCCTTAATTTCATTTTATTTCTTTTAGATATCTTCCCTTCATCTTCAACTCACCCTGTGTCTGCTCTCTCTCTTTTACATACATATATATAAACACACACACATGTATATACATATATATAAACACACATATATATATATATACATACATACACATACATACATATACACATAGATATATACCTACATACACATTCACCTATATATATACATAAACATATACATATATATATGCATATTCCCTTCAACTACCCTAATACTGAGGTCTCATGAATCATACACATCATCTTTCCATGTAGGAATGTAAACAAAACAGTTCAACTTTAGTAAGTCCCTTGCAATTTCCGTTTCTTGATTACCTTTTCATGCTTCTCTTGATTCTTGTGTTTGAAAGTCAAATTTTCTATTCAGTTCTGGTCTTTTCACTGAGAAAGCTTGAAAGTCCTCTATTTTATTGAAAATCCATATTTTGCCTTGGACCATGATACTCAGTTTTGCTGGGTAGGTGATTCTAGGTTTTAATCCTAGCTCCATTGACCTCCGGAATATCGCATTCCAAGCCCTTTGATCTCTTAATGTAGAAGCTGCCAGATCTTGGGTTATTCTGATTGGGTTTCCACAATACTCAAATTGTTTCTTTCTGGCTGCGTGCAGTATTTTCTCCTTGATCTGGGAGCTCTGGAATTTGGCGACAATATTCCTAGGAGATTTATTTTTGATATCTATTTGAGGAGGCGATCGATGGATTCTTTCAATTTCTATTTTGCCCTGTGCCTCTAGAATATCAGGGCAGTTCTCCTTGATAATTTCTTGAAAGATGGTATCTAGGCTCTTTTTTTGATCATGGCTTTCAGGTAGTCCAATAATTTTTAAATTATCTCTCCTGGATCTATTTTCCAGGTCAGTGGTTTTTCCAATGAGATATTTCACATTGTCTTCCATTTTTTCATTCCTTTGGTTCTGTTTTATAATATCCTGATTTCTCATAAAGTCACTAGCTTCCACTCGCTCCAATCTAATTTTTACAGTAGTATTTTCTTCAGTGGTCTTTTGGACCTCCTTTTCCATTTGGCTAATTCTGCCTTTCAAGGCATTCTTCTCCTCATTGGCTTTTTGGAGCTCTTTTGCCATTTGAGTTAGTCTGTTTTTTAAGGTGTTGTTTTCTTCAGTGTATTTTTCAGTATTTTTTTGGGTCTCCTTTAGCAGGTCATTGAATTGCTTTTCATGGTTTTCTTGCATCCTTCTCATTTCTCTTCCCAATTTTTCCTCTACTTCTCTAACTTGCTTTTCCAAATCCTTTTTTGAGTTCTTCTATGTCCTGGGGCCAGTTCATGTTTTTCTTGGAGGCTTTTGTTGTAGGCTCTATGACTTTGTTGTCTTCTTTAGGCTGTATGTTGTGGTCTTCTTTGTCACCAAAGAAAGAATCCAAAGTCTGAGACTGAATCTGGGTGTGCTTTCACTGCCTGGCCATATTCCCAACCAACTAACTTGACCCTTGAGTTTTTCAGTGGGGTATGACTGCTTGTAGACTAGAGAGTTCTATGTTCCACGTTTGGGGGGGAGGTGCCAGCTCTGTCACACCAGTACTACTCCTTCCCCAAGAACCCCCAGCCTGGGCTGGGCTTAGATCTTCAACATGCTGTGCACTCCTGCTCTGATCTGCCACTTAATTCCTCCCACCTGGTGGGCCTGGGGCCGGAAGCAGCAGCAACTGTAGGCTGCCCCTGGGGCTAGAAGCCGAACTGCGAACTCCTTCCACTCCCGCAGCTTTTCCCACTAACCTTCTCCGAAGTCTTTGGTGTTTGTGGGTCGAGGGGTCTGGTAACTGCCGCAGCTCACATATTCAGGGCGCTAGGGGCTCCATCCGACCGACTCCAAGTTTGGTTGTTCCACGCCGCTCAGGCTGGGCTCTGCTCCACCCTGTTCACAGCTCCCGGCTCCCAGCTCTGTGTGGAATAGACCTCACCCAGAGACCATCCAGGCTGTCCTGGGCTGGAGCCCTGCTTCCCTCTGCTGTTCTGTGGGTTCTGCCGTTCTAGAATTCGTTCAGAGCCATTTTTTATAGGTTTTTGGAGAGACTCGGTACGGAGCTCACTCTAGTCCCTGCTTACCAGCTGCTATTTTCTCCTCATTTTAATTATAAGCCCTTTGAAATAAGAAAAAGAAAACTATGGATCAATTTTCATAATGAATATTGATGTAAAATTTTTCCACAAATTACTAGCAAAGAGACTCAGTCATATATCACAAAGATATAAATTTCTCACATCATCACTAGGTAGGATTTATACTAGGAATGCAAAGCTGATTCAGTATTAGTAAAACTATAGGCATAATTGACCATAACAATAACAGCTCATACAATTTAATCGATAGATGAAGAAAAAGCTTTTGACAAAATAGAATATCTATTTCTGTTAACAATATAAGACAAAAGAATAAATGCAGATTTTCTAAAAATGCTAAGTAGTATCCATCTAAAACCAAGAGTAAGAATTATCTGTAATAAGGATAATATAGAAGCCATCCCAATAAGATCTGGAATGAAGTAAAAATGTCCATTATAACCAATACTATTCAATATTGTCACAGATATTCTACTTCATAGCAAGAAAAGAAGAAAAAGGAATTGAAGGAAAAAATAGGGAAGGAGGAGACAAAATTATGATTATTTACAGATGATGTGATGCATAGAAATCAATAACATTACTATATTTTATGAGTAAAACAGGAGAAAGAGATAGAAGAGAAATTCCATTCAAATAACTGTGATCAGTTTAAAATGGATTGGAGTCAACCTGCCAAGAAACACAGGAAGTATATGAACACAATGAAAAAATACTTTTCACAGAAATAAAGACAGAACTAAACAATTAGAAAAACATAATTGTGCATGGGTAGTCCAAGCCAATATAATAAAAATGACAACACTACCTAAATTAATTTATTTATTACATGCCCTATCAAACTCTCAAACAAATTATTTTATGGAGTTAGAAAAAATACTTAAAAATTTGATTTGGAAGAAACCAAAATCCAGAATATTAAGGGAATCAATTTTAAAAAAGTGAATGAATACGGACTAGCAGTACCAGATTTCAATCCATATTACAAGTGGTAATCATTAAAGCAATCTGGTATCAGAAGAGATATAGAGTAGTTGATAAGTGGAATAGATTACGTATGCAATATACAGAAGCAAATGAGCATAGTAAACTAGTGTTTGATAAACCCAACTATCCTAGATATTGGGATCAGAACTCACCATTTGATGAAAATTGCTGGGAAGCCCAGCAGAAAATATAGTCAAAGACACATCTTTCACCACATATTAAGATAAACTCAAAATTGGAACATAATTTAGACATAAAGTGTGATATAAACAAATTATGGCAGCACAGAAAAATTACTCCTCAGATCTACAGATAAGGAAGTGTTCATGACCATATGGGAGATAGAGAGGACCAAGGAAGTTAAAATGGCTAATTTGGATTACAAGAACTTGAAAGTTTTTGCACAAACAAAACCAATGCAGCAAAAATTAGATGGAAATCAGGAAACTGGGAAAAATTTATGGCAAATTTCTCTGACAAGGTTTCATTTCTCAACTATATAGGGAACTGAGTCAAATTTATAAAAATAAGAGCCATTCCTCAAATGACAAATTGTCAAAGATTATGAATGGTCAATTTTCAAAAAAAAAGGTCATAGCTATTAATTATCATAATAAGAATGCTCTTACTCATAATTATATAAAAGCAAATTAAAACAATTTTGATGTAACACTTCACATCTCTCAGTTTGGCTATTTTATTTTGCCGAAAGCTTTTTCTACATCTATTGAGATAATCATATGATTTCTTTTCATTTTGTTATTGATATGGTCAATTATGCTGATAGTTTTCCTAAAGAATCAGCCCTACATTCCTGGCATAAATCCCACCTGCTCCTAGTGTATTATCCTGGTGATAAATTGCAGTAATCGCTTTGCTAACATTTTATTTAGATTTTCCCCATCAATATTCTCTATGAAAATTGGTCTGTAATTTTCTTTCTCTGCTTTGGCTCTTCCTGTATTAGGAATAAGTTCCATGTTTGTGTCATAAAAAGAATTAAATAGGACTCCTTCTTTGCTCATTTTCCCAAATAGCTTATATAGTACTGAAATTGTTTTTAAATGTTTGGTAGAAATCACTTGTAAATTCATCCAGCCCTGGAGATTTTTTGATTGATGGCTTGTTTAACTTGTTTTTCTAAAGTGGGGTTATTTAAGTATTTTTATTTCATCTTCTGTCAGTCTGAAGATTTCATATTTTCACAAATGTTCCTCAATTTTGCTCAGATTGTCTGACTTATTGACATAAAATTGAGCAAATTATTTCCTAATGATTACTTTAATTTCTTCTTCACTTGTGTTGAGTTCAGTCTTTTCATGTTTGATACTAGAAATTTGATTTTCTTCTATTTTTGAAATACATTTATTTATTTATTTTTAGTTTACAACATTTGGTTCCACAAGATTTTGGGTTCCAAATTTTCTCTGCCTCCTTCTCTTTCCTCCTCCCCAAGAAAGCATGAAATCTAATATAGGCTCTATATAGACATTCACATTAAACATATTTTCACATTAGTCATGTTACAAAGAAGAATGATAACCAATAGAATGAACCACGAGAAAGAAGAAACAGAACAAAAAAAAAGAGAGAGAGAGAGAGGAAATACTATGCTTTGATCTGCATTCAGACTCTGATTATTTCTGTGGATGTGGATAGCATTTTCCATCATGAGCCTTTTGGAGTTGTCTTAGAACCTTGCATTGCTGAGAAGAGCCATGTCTATCAAAGATGGTCATCACTTAAGGTGTACAATGTTCTTCTGGTTCTACTCCCCTCAGCATCTGTTCATATAGGTCTTTCCAGTTTTTTTCTGAAGTTTTCCTCCTCCTCATTTCTTATAGCACAATAGTATCTCATGACATTCATATACCACAACTTGTTCACCCATTCCCCAATTGATAGTCACTCCCTCAATTTTCAGGTCTTGGACACCACAAAAGGAACTGCTAAAATATTTTTGTATATATGGGCTCTTTTCCTGTTTGTATGATCTCTTTGTGATACAGCCTTAGAAATGGTATTGCAGGGTCAAAGGATATGTATATTTTATAGTGCTTTTGGCATCGATGCAAATTCCTCTCCAAAATGGTTGAATCAGCTCACAACTCCACCAACAATGCACTTGTGTTCCAGTTTTCCAAATCTTCTCCAGCCTTCATAATATTCCTATTTTGTCATCTTGGCCAATCTGACAGGTGTGATGTGGTACCTCAGAAATGTTTTGATCTGCATTTCTCTAATCAATAAAGATTTAGTCTATATTTGCTTCTTTTTCTAAAGAAAAATCATATTACACAATGGTTTATCTACCTTATTATTTTTTTTCATACAACCAGTTCCAAGTTACATTACCTTAATACTTTTCTTTCAATTTTGTTAATTTCAACTTCCGTGTTCAGAATTTCCAATTTGTTGCTTAATTAGGGATTTTTAATTTGTTCTTTTCCTAGTATTTTTTAGCTGCATGCACAATTCATTGATCTACTCTTTCTCTATTTTATTGATGTAACAACATGCTATAACTTAAGTGATGTAGTCAAAGCAGTACTTAGGGGAAATTATTGTTCTAAATTCTTACATCATTGTTTTGCAAGAATAGCTAAGTCTTTCACAGCTGATCATCTTACAATGATCCAAGACAACTCTGAATGATTTATGATGAAAAATGCTATCTGTCTCCAGTGAAAGAACTGATGGTGTCTGAATATAGATTAAAGCATACTTTTTAAAACTTTATTTTTCTTGAGTTTTTTATCTAGACTTTCTTTTACAACATGACTGTTATGGACATGTTTTGCATGACACATCATGTATAATGTATATTTAATTGCTTGCCTTCTTAATGAAGGGATGGAGAGGTGTAGCAACAAAGCTACTTGGTGCTACTGTAGCTTTTTAAGACCAATAACACCAGAATGCAGGAGGTCTGTTAGCACAGGTTCTTTGATCTGCTTTTCTAAGGACAGGCACTTTAAGGGGTTAGCAATCTCACTTTAATTAAACATACATATATGATTCACTTAGTTCAGGGGAAAAAGTCAGCACCCTGAACTTCAGAGCAAATACAAATAGAAATTAGAAGCAGAAATTATATAAACAGAGCAAAATAACACAAATCAGCAGACAGGCTTCTAGCGCTCTGTCCGAGACATCACATATATAATTCCCAGAGAGAGAAGTAATAACATCTGGATTTTTCAAAGCTGAAGGGCTCCTTAATGGCTACCCAGAGTCTTGTCTGGTCAGATCAAACTATACTCTTCCAGTGAATGAGCCCCAAGCAAAATGCTAACCTCAGAGGATATATGTATATACACTTCTTCAGGGTCAGAGGGGATCACAACCATGCAACTCAAACCCACGTGGCCTAAGCCTTCCCATGACTTGAGCAGATCATCAAACACTCTTGATTCAATGGAAGACTTTTAATTGAAACAAAGACAAGACTCAAAGGCACTTGATTGCCTTAGTGCAGAAAAGCACTCGAAGACAAAAAAACAGCAAAATGTCCCACCCTGCTTACCAGTACAGGAGGGAGGAATGGAGAGATTTGGAACTCAAAGTTTGAAAACAAATGTTAAAAACTGTATTTACATGTAGTTGGGAAAAATGAAATACCAAAAAGAAAAATAATTGTATGTTATGCCACTTGATGAATATGTCTAGTTTTGATTTTGTTTCATTTTCTATGGTACTTTTAGTAAGATTTAGTTTTCTTTATTTTTTAAAAAAATTAGATATATTTTTTGCTTTTCCTTTGTCTGAGATTATACTTGCTACCTCTGCTTTTTAAAAATTTCACCTGAAGCATGTTAAAATCTTTTCCAGCTCATTACTTTTACTTTGTGTGTATCTCTCTGCTTCAAGTTTCTTTTGAACAACATGTTATAAGATTCTGGTTTTTAATCCACTCTGCTATTCACTTCTGCTTTATTGGACAGCTCATCCTATTCACATTCAGTTAAGATTACTGTGTATTTCCCTGCATTCTTTCCCCTCATATATCCTTTTATCTCCACTTTCATCTTTTCCCTCCTCATCAGTGTTTTGCCTCGGTCCGCTGCCTCTTGAGTTTCCTCTCAGCTCTGTCAGTCCCTCCCTCAATGTCCTCCCCTCCTACTTCCCTGTAGAAGAAGATATTGTTCTATACCCAACTGACTGTGTATGTCATTCCCTCTTTGAACCAATTCCGATGACAGTAACATTTATGTATTTACCTCCACTTTAATAGGTCTTTCATGTCTGTTCATATGAGATAATTTGCCTATTCTACCTCTCCCTTTCTTCTGTTCCCCATTATAATCCTCTTTTTCACCCCTTAATTTTATTAACCCTTTGATGTTGCCTTATACCTACATCCTTTGTCTCTGTACACTTCTTACTGCACTCATGGTGATACAGTTCTTAAGAGCAACAAGTATCATCTGCTCGTGTAAAGATGCAGTTACACGTTATTGAATTCCTTATTATTTTCTCTTTCCTTTTTACCTTTTCATGCTACTTTTGAATCTTAAAATTGGAAATTCAATTTTTTATTCAGCTCTGGTCTTTTCATCAGAAAAACTGAAAGATTGTGTGCAGTCTTGCTGGGTAGGTAATTCTTGTTTCTAGTCCCAGCTCTTTTGCCTTCTGGAATGCCATATTCCTTGCTCTACTATTCTTTAATGTTGAGGTTGCCAAATCCTATGTAATCCTGATTGTGGCTCCCCAATTTGACTTGCTTCTTTCTGGCTGCTTATAATATCTTCTCCTCAACCTGGGAGTTTTGGAATTGGGCTATATTGTTCCTGAGAGTTTTTATTTTGGGATCTCTTTCTGGAGACCATTGGTGCATTCTTTCAATGTCTATTTTATCCTCTGATTCTAAAATTTCGGGACATTTTTTCTTTCATTATCTCTTTTAGATCTATTTTCCAGGTCAGTTGTTTTTCCAATGAGATATTTCATGCTGTCTTTTATTTTTCAGTTATTTTTATTTGGTTTGATTGATTCTTGATGTCTCATAGAGTCATTAGTTTCCACTTGTCCAATTCTAATTTTTCTTTTCTTTTCTTCAGTTAGCTTTTGTACCTCCTTTTCCATTTGGCCAATTCTGCTTTCTAAGGAATTGTTTTCTTTTTCTAAGCTTTTGATTCTTTTTCATGATTCTCGTGCATCACTCTCATTTCTTTTCCCAATTTTTCTTCTACCTCTCTTACTTGATTTTTAGATTTTTTTGAGCGTTTCCAGGCATTCTATCTAGGCTTGAGACCAATACGCATTTGTCTTTGGGGTTTTGTATATAGATATCTTGACAGTGATGGCCTCTTTTAAGTTTGTATTTTGATCTCTGTCTTTATAATATCTTTTTATGGTTAGATTCTTATTTCTTTTTTTTTTTTTTGCTCATCTTTTCCAGCCTATTTTCTTACTTTTAAAAGTCAACTTTGCTCCTAGGGTAGATAGGGTAATGTCCCAAACTTTTTCTGTGGGGGACAGGAAGCCCTGGCTTTTTGTTTGGTGCTATGCAGGTGCAGCCTTGAGGCCTGTGGAGGACAACCCTGCTATGCTGGGGCTGCATGGGACTGGCACTTGCCTAGTACTGCTCTGTGGGGGGTAGTGCTGCATGGTTCCACAAGTGTCTGGCAGCTCACCTGGTACTCTCCTGAGGCCCACAGATGGCCTGGTTTTGGGGTCCTGTGCTGAGGCATATATGGCATGTGGTGGTGTTGGTGTCTGGTTGTTCACCTGGTTCTGTGCTAATGCACATAGCAGACCTTCATTCTGCTCTGTGGCTCCTGTGTTATTACAATGAGGTGTAGGTGAGGGTAGCTGGTGCCACATTATGCTTCAGGGGTCTAGCTTTGTGGCTCATCTGGTGTTTGCTGATGCCCATGCAAGTGGGGGGAGGATGTTGTTCTGTGCTGGGGCTAAATGGGAGGGGGCATAGCCTCCCGTTGCAAAGGGGCTATGGGACCTCAGTCATTGACCTGCACTGGGGCTCAGGGCCTACTCCTGGCTTACTGAGGCAGAGCCTTTTGCTGGCTTGCTGGGACATTGGGCACACTCTTCTTTTACTGGAGTGAGATAGATCTTTCCTGCTGAGCTTCTAAGTTGTCTTGGCCTAGAAAATTGTTTCACACAATGTTTTTGGAATCTTGTATTCCAGAATTCATTTTAGGGTGTGATTTTATAGTTGTTTGGAGTTGAATATTAAAGAGTTCAGGTGATTTGTTTACTCCACCATCTTGGCTCCTAGAAGTTCCATATAAGACCTATATAGAATTCACAATACAAATACCTTTAACTTACTTAAAATATATACAGAAGAACACAGTTTCAGGAACTTTAAGCACAGATTTTAACAGAGGAAATAAGTGGAAGAACTTTACTTATAACCTTGCAAAGAGGTCTTATCAACTTTATGATAACAAGGCTACAGTCTACAGAAAATGACTTTGCAGGCAACAATAGTATATTTTTCATGTGTATATTTAGCGTACATGTGTTACACAGTAAAGTAACCTAGCATTTTTCTTACTTTTAAAAATGGGCTTTCACATGCTACATAATTAGAACACACCTGACTTTTCTCTCCTTTTATGTTATCTGATCCCCAATCCCCCAATACAACAAACACCAGTGAGCTACATCTCAGATGGAAACTGGTGGAGATTGACCAGTGTCTCGGTAGACGTTTCCAAGAAATAACTAAATAATTTCTGGGCATAAATATATACATGGGCATACACACACACATATACATGCAAACATGTGAATACATACATAAACATACAACACACATATATAATGGATATAGTGCTATATAGATACATATGTGTGTATAAGTATATATTTTTATATACACTTATACATACATTTATACACATATATTCTGTTGCTATCATGTAAATAGACTTCCCATACAGGAAGAATGAGCAATTGTATTTTAGATGAAATTCAAGATGCTAATTGGACTAGATGGCTCCTCACACCTCTCCCAGTACTACTTTTCTGGCTTCTATGATTATATTTTAGATATAAGCAAAGAAAAATGTACTACATTATAAAAACTGTCTTATGTAAAGATAATATGTTTGACAGGCTTCACATTAATTTAAATTAACTATTTATTTGACAATTTTATGCATGGTATAAGATAAAAAGAAAATAGACTTAGAAAACAAAGATCCATATGAGGTCACTCCCCCACTTTTAGGAGAGCCTAGTCAAATCACTTTTCTTCTCTGAAATTCACTTTCCTTAACCATAAAACAATAAAAATAGCACCTTTCATAGCTAGAATTTAGGGTTATTGTTGGTAACAAATATAGGAATGTGAAAATTAACAACAATCAGTAAGTATTTATTAAGTGTTTACAATATGCTAGGCACGGTGTTAAACACTTAAAAGGGTAAAGCATTATAAAAATATAAAGTATTATTATAATTTTGCTCACTTATGTGAGTGTATGTACTTTGGAAAATCATATTTCTTAGTATCATATCTCTTCCTGACCCTTGAAGTCTAGATTTCAAAACTTATGTTCTAGATTCAGATGTGTAAGGGAAAATAATTTTTCGTCAACATGCACATAAAAGGCAAAACTGATTTTTTTAGGAAGTAGGTATATAATTATGGAAAAGACTTTTTCCTTATTCCCTCGGATGAGTATTTCCAGCTGATAAGCTTCCTCAAAGCAGTCTTCATATCCTTGTTTCTTAGGCTATAGATGACAGGGTTCAGGGTTGGGGGCACCACTGTGTAGAACAGAGACAACAATAGACCCAAAACTGAGTCAGAGTCCGAAGGTGGCTTTAAATAAGCCATGGCCCCAGTTATGATAACAATCATGAAAGCAATGAGATGAGGCAGGCTAGTGGAGAAGGCTTTTGACCGACCTTCTGTTGCTGGAATCTTCAGCACAGTTGAAAAGATGTGACCATAGGAGATAATGATAGAAATACAGCAAAAAATACCTAAGGCCAAACCTATAGCAACACTCACATAAACTGCAATGTGGTTTTCAGAGCAGGAGATCCTGAGTAAATAAGGGACATCACAGAAGAACTGATGGATCTCTTTCTGGCCACAGAAGGGTAAAGAGAATGTACTAGCTGAATACATGGCACCAACCACACCTCCACTGAACCAGGAAGCAAGTGCCATCCTCACACAAGATTCTTTGATCATGATGGTTTCATAGTGCAGGGGCTGGCAGATGGCTATATAGCGGTCATAAGACATCACTGTGAGGAGTGAAATCTCTGATCCTGCAAATACAACCACTAAAAAGAGCTGTAATACACAACCCAAATAAGAGATAGAGCAGTTGTTGCTCAGGGAGTTTACAATGGATTTTGGGACAGTGACAGAAATAAGACAGAGGTCTAAAATGGACAGATTCTTTAGGAAGAAGTACATGGGAGTGTGGAGATGCCTATTGAGAGAGATGAGGGTGAATATAAGCAGATTCCCTGTCAGAGCCACCACATAGATCAAGAAGAAAAGCATAGCATGTAAGACCTGCAATTCCCAGTTTTTGGAAAAGCCCATGAGGAGGAATTCTGTCACTATGGTGAGATTACTCATGTTCTGAGAGGTTCTCTTAAATATCTGTTGAGAAAAAAGGAGGTCCCAAATGATAAGAAGATTACACAATGATTTGGGTGTCAGGAGATATGAATTCTGGTTGCATCTTTCCCGTTTTGTAACCTTGAAGCATTTAACCATCTCTCTGTCAATCTCAGTTTTCTCATTTGTAAAATTAAGTCATTGGATGAGATGATTTTAAGGGTTTTTATGATTTTCAAAATATACATAGAACTCAGAATAGGATTCTGAACTGGAAAAAGAAAATATCAAAATTATCTCTTGTGGTATTATCATTTTATGGTGTACATAGCATTTGCCTGACAGCAACCCTGTGAAGTAGGTAGTTTGAATTACTTCTCCGAATCTATTATTGCTCAGAATAAAGTGATTTTTTCCATTGTTCCCATATCTGGTGTCAGAGCCTAAAATAGACGTCCTCATCTCAAGGCCACATTATTAGATCATCTAGCCTCTTTCCAAACTTCCGGCAAATTTTTACTTAATTTTTATAGAAACATATCTGTCTTTCCCAGGCTCAAAATTGATGGGGTTAGAAATTCTTTAGAAGTTTTTCATAAGTACAATGACCCAAATAACAAAATGTTCAGCCCAAGACTAGAATTGTCACTCAAATTAGACCAAGGGCATATATTTGAATTCTACACAGTCTATTTGATTGCTCTTTTTTGACCACAGACAATGCCATTTTGATTCTTTACTATCCTTGCCATGAAAATCAACTATCAAATGGAAAAGTAGCTTCCTAAACCTTACCACTGGTAGTGGGTATATTCTGTCATTTTTTTTTTGATGCAGGAGGGAATATGGTAACTGTCTCAGGTAACTAATTCATTTTTCCTGTGTTGAAATAGACTTAACAACCTAGAGTGAGATAAAGATATAGTATATGTAAAACATGAGAGCTGTGAAAGGATATACTTTCAAATTCTTTTCTGGGTCCTCTTATGTTTTATTTCATATATACTACTACTTGTTCACTTCATCAGCTCTTATGGGTTTAGTTTTTATCCATCTTATGTTTCCCACATCTATATAGGCAATCCTAATACCTCTCCCAAAATTCCTTCTTATATCACCAAATTATTATTTTGAATTGGATGTCTCATAGGCATCTCAAACTTACCATTCCTGAAATGGAACTCATTATCTTCTACCTCTAACCCCCAATACCTACCCTTTTTTGTCTGCTTCTCATATCTCTGTCAAGGGCACAACCATCCTTCTAGTCACCATGGTTCACAATTTCAGCTTAAATACCACAATACAGTCTGTTAGCCAATTTTGTGTTTCCTATTTCAACATTTCTCATATTCATCCCCTTCCTTTCACTCTTATAGCCACCATTTAGTTCAGGCCCTCATCTCTTCTTGTAGAGAATATGGTAATAGCCTTTTAAGTGGTATACATGCCTTGTCTCTCTCTACTCGATCATATTTCCCACAAAGGTTCAAAAGTGATTTTGTTAACATACAAGTATAATCATGTCACACACACTTTGCCCCCCAGCTACTCAATAAATCCCACTGACTCCCTATAACCTCTAGGATCAAATATAAACTCTTTTGTTTGACATTTAAAGCTCATGACCTGGACCCATCCTGTATTTCCAGTCTTATAAAACATTAATTTTGTTGGTGTATTCTATATTCTAGCCAAACTTTTTGCCATTTATCACTCTCCCAAAGGTTTAAGTGTATGCCTTTCCATTGTCTGTTCCCTAGGATAACAATACACTGCCTGATTTTCTCTCTTTTTGAAATCCCCGGTTTTTGTTAAGACTTAGCTCATGTCACTTTCTGCATAACCCTCTTCTCAACTCCCTGGTTGCCAGTATTATATTTCCCTCTCTCCTGGATAATCTGCACTTGTTACATATATATATATATATACACGCTATCTATATACTATCTATATCTATATCTACAACTACCCCCCCCCCACACACATATATGGGCAGCACAGTGGACACAGTGTTGGCCTAGAGTCAGGAATACTCATCTTCCTGAGTTCAAATCTGGTCTCAGACATTTACTTGGTGTGTGACGCTTTTCTTTTTCTCTTGGTTTCCTCTTTTGTAAAATGAAATGGAGGAGAAAATGGCAATTAATTTCGGTATTTTTGCCAAGAAAACTGTAAATGGGGTCACAAAGAGTCAGACATACCACCTAGTGGATCAGCCATACTAAGGTCAGGATTTTGTGTCCAATTTAGTAGATTTGTTTTAGGGCATGATAGCTTTATCTTCCCCGAAAATATATTTCCTACCCTGTCTGCAATTTTTCACATCACACATTGAAATTTTATTTTGGAGGGGAGAAGGCAGGGCATTTGGGATTATGTGACTTGCTCATGGTCACTCGGCTAGTAAGTGTATCAAGTGTCTGAGGTTGGATTTGAACTCAGGTCCTCCTGACTCTAGGGCTGGTGCTCTACTCACTGTACCACCTAGCTGCCCCTATAATTCATTTTTAACCTTTTGAATAACATGCATGCTGTTTTCTGAAATTCAAATGTAATATGAAATTTATTATAAGCACTAAGGTCTCACTTTGTGTTAATTCAGTAAGATAGGCTTTTTTAATGCTTAGTTGATATGAGCTGATAGGATTAGAATTTTGAAAGGAAGGATAAGAGAACAGTTAAATTACCTCTGATCACAACATAAAAAGGTCAGCAAGAACCCTCAAAGGGCAAACTTTAGCAAAGACTGAGGTAGCAAATGGTGACTACAATAATAGGATGATATGAAAGTAGGTTCCAAAAGGGAAAGGGGAAATGGTAGCAAAAGGCAGAGGTGGAGAAAGTAATAGTTGTTACATAATGTCTAAAAAAACCTTTCATCTCTTCAGTTTTGCCTATGGCCAGCACTTATTTTCATAACAAGTACCTTTGTGCACACAAAGTTAGTACTTAACATTATGCACCTTGCATGTAAATAACATGATAGGAATCTGAATGAAAACAGCATAACTATTCACTCCTCTTCATATACTCACACTGTCTTTCATGTTTAACATTTTATCAGAATTATGGAAACATGTTTTGATCTAATCTTGCTTGTGGAAGCTTCTGTATTTTGACGTCAGAAAGTAGAAATTCATACCTTGTAATAAGTTGAATTCTTCAAGCCATTGGTAGAAAGTGAAATTATGAGACTTCCATCTTGAGAGCAACAAATTTATGTTGGTGTGGGGACTTTTTTCTCAAAAGGTAGAGGAAGGTCATATAACCCTTGGTGACTTGAAGAGGTAACAGAGAATTATGCCTTCCTTTCCATCATTTCCTGGGCCCAATATTAAGCCACACATATGGATACTTACTGGAGTAGCACTGTGATGAAAGTCTGAGGCCTGCTTAGCTATGGGAATCATTTTACCATTTTGGTTATGGCATTTAAATTTTCTATAAATGCTCATGCATTGTCTTCTATCATGTATGTTGAAATTCTTGATATATGGTTGCATCATTCACTCTTGTAGAATTCTCTGAAGAGGAATGACCTGGAGTCTTGTTAAATGTTTCTAAAGCCCTTTAGCAACATTTTCCCCAAGTGCCTGAATACCTCAGACCCCAGAACCCTCAGCTGGTTTATTAGCACTGCCCCATGGTGGATGGCACTAGAAAACTTACCATTCTAACAAAAGAAATACCCTAATATCCATCTGATGGCAATTTTTTTTGTGCTGTATACTTTATTTTTCCCACAATAACATATCAAGAAAATTTCTAGCATTCATCCAAATATTTCTCCTTCCCTTCCTCCTCTCCCCTTTTATGAAAATGGTAGGCAGTTTGAAGTAGTTTATACATATGCATCAGTTTGTAAAAGTGCTGGTTTTTCTGAAATCTGCCTGTTCATCATTTCTCATTGAACATTAGTATTCCATTACATTTATATACTACATGTTTAGCCATCGATGGGGATCCCCTCAGTTTCCTATATTTTGCCACCATGAATAGGGCTGCTATAAGTATTTTTCCCATGTAGGTCCTTTAACCTTTTTTGTGATCTCTTGGGGATATAAACCTAGTAATGATAATGCTTAATTCTATATAGT
This sequence comes from Trichosurus vulpecula, assembly GCF_011100635.1. Lineage (NCBI taxonomy): Eukaryota > Metazoa > Chordata > Mammalia > Diprotodontia > Phalangeridae > Trichosurus > Trichosurus vulpecula. The sequence goes on from NC_050579.1 coordinate 197,292,367, forward strand.
AATTGATTCTTAGTTCCTTTGCCCACTGGAATATCATATTCCATGACCTCTGATTCTTGAATGTTACAGCTGGCAATTTCTGTGAGATCCTGGTTATGATTCTCATATTTAAATTGTTTCTTTCTGGCCACTTGCAGTATTTTTTTCCTTAACCTGATAGTTCTGAAATTTGGCTATAATGTTCCTTGGGATTTTTATTTTGGGATCTCTTTTCTGAGGTGATTGGAGGATTCTTCCAATGTTGATTTTGCCCTCTAGTTCCAGAACATCAGGACAGTTTTCACTGATAATTTCTTGAAAGATGCTGTCCAGGCCCTCCTTTTGATTATGGCTTTCAGGTAGTCCAATAATTTTGACATTGTCTCTCTTAGATCTATTTTCCAGGTCAGTTGTTTTCCCCATGATATATTTTATATTTTCTTCCATTTCTTCATCCTTTTGAATTTGTTTGATTGAGTCATGATGACTCATAGAGTCATTGCTCTCTAGAATATCATATTCCAAGCCTTCTGATCCATTAATATAAAAGCTGCTAAATCTTGTGTTATCCTGATTGTGACTCCATGATGCTTGAATTGTTTCTTTCTGGCTACTCACAATATTTTCTCCTTGTCTTGGAAGCTCTGGAATTTGGCCATAATATTCCTGGCAGTTTTCCAAACTATTGACTCTTTACTCATAATTCTCTCACATCACTGTCATTTCTTTTCCCATTTTTTTCTTTTACCTCTCTTATGTGATTTTAAGCTCCCTTTTGAGCTCCTCCATGAGTTTTTTCTGGGCTTGAAACCACTTCCCATTTTTCTTTGAGGTTTTGCCCATGTGTGTTTTGACATTGTTATCTTCTTCTGAGTTCCTGTCCTGGTTCAATCTCTGTGCCCATGTCGGAAGGGGCTCTGTCTCAGGCTTGTTGTGCCAGGGGCTATAGACCCTGACTGTTTACCTAGTGCTGCCCTGATCTTTCCATGAGGTCCTCAGGGAACCCTCATGTCTGGTGCTGTGTTGAGGGGTATTGTGGGGAATTGATTGGCACTGCTGGAAGTTATAATGGTCTGGCAGCTTCCCAGCTGCTGAGCTGGGGTCCTGGTGGTAGTGTCTGGCATGTGCTGAGGTCCAGTGGGTTTTTCTGCATTTCCCCAGGGCTACATTGAAGCACGTGGAAGTCTGGCACATGGAGGATACATATTTATGCTGGGTTGTGCTGAAGCATGAGGAAGTCCAGCAACTGGAGGATGCCCAACCAACCACCCTGAGTCATGAGGAAGTACATGGTGGTTCTCAGAGCTGGAGTCTGCTGGTTCCTCTGGCTATGCCAAGGCTTGTGGGGGGTCCTGGTGTTGGTGTTTGCCTTTTCGATCACACTGGGGCCCAGTATCTTCCAATGATTTGCTGACATGGGGCTTGCTGCTGGGATGCTTCCTGTCCTAGAATGTGGTCCCCCTTTTACCTGAGTGAGATGGATTTTTCTTGCCAGTCCTCCCAGTCTCCTGTGCTAAAAGACTGCTCCACCCCATCTCTCTGTTGGCTCTTCTATTTCAGGATTTGCTCTGGGGCACTATTTTATGGTTGTTTGGAGGTGAATATGGGAGAGCTACAGTGATTTGCTACTTTTTCTTCCATTTTGGCTCTTGGAGGTCCAAAATTTTTTTGTTTTTAAGTGAAAAAAGACTTCATATTGATAATTTTTGTATTGACAGCAGATAAATATAAACAAACACAAGCCATCAAGAAAGTGTATTTCTTTGTAAAAGTTTTAAAAAAGTTCATAGAAAGCTGCTACTGATAATACTTACAGCATTTCATTCCTGTGATTCCTACTTGTTTAAGGAAGAAGGTGTATTTTAATTTTAATATATTGGCACAAAGTTTGGCCATTGTTTTTTATGAGTATTTAAAAAAATATTACCCTCATTTAAATAATTGGAATCACTATACATATTGTTAATCTGGCCTTGATTTCTTCCCATACCTATCTCTTTTAATTTTCTTTTGTTATCATTCTTTATGGTAGGATATTTTAGTACATATATAATGCTTTAAAATTTAGGTACTACGATTTATTCCCTCTTTCAATCTTGTCACAAGAAGCTTTTGTTAATCACATAATATTTGCCAAGTGGTGAGGTTGGCAATTGAACTACACATACAAAATGAAGTGGTCCCTGGTCTCAATAAAGGAACAGCCTATATGGGTCCCTGTAAAAGGGAACTTACATATGCTTATGCAAACATACACATTTGTGGGCATGCATGTACATAGATACTGACATAGACAGGAGAAAAAGAAGAATTTGGGATGAGTTGCCAGCAGTTATGGGGAATCAAGAAAGTTACTGAGGGGCAGGAAGAGTTTTAGTTGAACTTTAATAGAAACTAGGGATTCTTAGAGGCAGAAATAAAGAGGGAACTAATTCTCATCTTTGATACAGCTTGTTAAAAGTCATGAAGACCCAGATGGATGTCAAATGTAAAGAAGAACACGACTTAAAGTTTGGCTTTATATAAAAGGCAACAAAGTACTCTAGCATCAAGGACAGTAATTGTTAGATTGTTGAACAAATAATTTATTTCATTTAATATAGATCTTTATTGAGGCCTTTTGCTTTTTAAACACACATTTTTTTTCCTAGTAACTGACTTTCTCCCATAGAGCCATCCTTTATAACAATTTTTTAAGAAGACAAAGACAAATCTGCAAAACTGACCAATACATAAAAAAATCTGAAAACATGTGTGATATTCCATAGCTCTCGACCCAAAGGGGTGGGATTTTTACATTTCTACGTTCATCCCTATGTTCATCCCTACATATATTCCTCAATTTATGATAGTAAGATGATGCCCTAATTTTCAAAATACACATTTCTCTGCATACTGGTGATTTTGAACTTAACATTTTTTAGTCATGTGTTTCTTATTTTTTAATGTGTGTTGAATGATAATAATAATGAGATAAGAGATAAAATCAGTAATAATCTTAAACCTATGCTCATAAGCTTTGGAAAATTACCTTTTGTATGGATTTTAATCCTCCTAGTTTTTGTCAAATCCCTATAACATTTGATTATCATAAATATATCAGAGATATTTAATATAATGCTTTTTTATTTCGTATCTTTTCTTCTTGCTTTGGTTGTATTGATTTACCTTGTTTATAGAAATTTTGTTATAGTGGAAATAGATTAGTTTGAGTTGTATTTTCATTCTATCGTACCAGCATGGTTTGACTATGAATATAGATGAAAACTGAAATAGCCTCTGTTCTTGAGGAGTTTGCAATTATTGAGGGAGACATTTATTTACAAGTATATACATATACAGAATTAAGACACACTAAATGGAGTAGTTGTGACTCATGGACTCATGGACCCTTTCAGGGTCTGATGAATCAAAATTGAATATCATCCAAAAGGAAAATGATATATAAGCAGACTGCAACATATACAAATAAAGAACTTGAAAAAAGAATTTTAGTTAAAGATGTCATTGAAGAGATTTGTAACATGAAACAACCTCGTCAATTATTAGACAGATGCTTTTGATAATATTCAAAGAAGACTTTATCGTTCTTAAACTTTTAGTGGTTCCTTTCAATATAGTTTAAGGGCTATATTTTATTAAATTATTTCTCTGCATTTATTTGTTGAGAAAATATTAATAGACAAGGTCATTAATGTGGTGTATTATGTTAATAACTTCCTAAGGTTGAATAACCTTCCTAAGGTAACATCCCCTTAAGCAGCATTGATCTAAATTCTACTTAATCATGTAGTTATAACAAACTATATATTTTGTTTATATTTATAAAGTTTTTTGCTAATATTTTGCTTAATATTTCTGCATCACTGTTCACTAAAATTGCTGGTATTTTCTCCCCTTATACTATTTTTTTCTTGATTTGGATATTAGGACCATTACTGTCTCAAAGAAAGACCTTGGTAGGTTACCAGTTTATTTTGAAAAGTCTAGGCAACGTAAGGAATGTTTGTTTTTTTCAGTATTTGACAGACTTTGCACATAAGCCTTTCAAATCCAGGTGATATTGTTTTTTGCTGCTGCTGCTGCTAGGTGCCTAGATTTATTTTTTAAGGTTTTTAAAATTTTTCTTTTTATTTTTAGTTTACAGCATTCAGTTCCACAAGTTTTTGAGTTCCAAATTTTCTCTCCCTCCTCTCCACCCCCCAACTCACCAAGATGGCATGTAATCCAATATAGGTTCTAGATATACCTTTGCACTGAACTTATATTTACCTAGTAGTCAAGTTGTAAAGAAGAATTATAACCAATAGAATGAATCATGAGAAAGAAGAAATGAAACCAAAAAAGAAGGAAAAAAAGCGAGCAAATAGTTTGCCGCAATCTGCATTCAGACTCTGTATTGCTGGGTCAAGGGTATGTGCGTTTTTATAGCCCTTTGGGCATAGTTACAAATTGCTCTCCAGAATGGCTGGACCAGTTCACAATTCCCCCAACAGTCCAACAATATTCCAATTTCCCCACATCCTCCCCAGCATTTATCATTTTTATTTTTTGTCATGTTAACCAATCTTACAGGAGAGATGTGGGACCTAGGAGTTGTTTTGATTTACATTTCTCTAATCAATGGTGACCTAGAGCATTTTTTCATATGACTATAGATATCTTTAATTTCTTCCTCTGAAAACTGCCTGTTCATATCCCTTGACCATTTCTCAACTGGGAAAACTTGTATTCCTATAAATTTGACTCAGTTCTCCTTATATTTTAGAGACGAGACCTTTATCAGAAACACTGGTTGTAAAGATTTTTCCCCAGTTTTCTGCCTCCCTCCTATTCTTTGTTGCATTGGCTTTGTTTGTACAAAACTTTGCAATTTAACATAATCAAAATTATCCATTTTGCATTTTGTAACATTCTGTATGTCTTGTTTGGTCATGAATTCTTTCCTTCTCCATAGATCTTACAGGTAAACTATTCCTTGCTCTCCCAAATTGCTTATAGTATCAGCCTTTATTCCTAAATCATGAACCCATTTTGACTTTATTTTGGTATACAATGTAAGATATTGTTCTATGCCCAGTTTCTTCCATACTATTTTCCAGTTTTCCCGGTAGTTTTTGTGAAATAGTGAATTCTTAACCCAGGAACTGGTCTCTTTGGGTTTATCAAAAAGTAGATTGTTATAGTCCATCATTGACTACTTCGTCTTTTGTACCTAACCTATTTCACTGATCTACCGCTCTGTTTCTTAGCCAGTACCAAGTAGTTTTGATGACTGCTGCTTTATAATACAGTTTAATATTTGGTATGACTAGACCACCTTCCCTAGCATTTCTTTTCATTAATTCCCTTGATATTCTGGAACTTTTGTTCTTATGGATGAATTTTGTTATTATTTTATCCAGCTCTGTATAATTATTTTTGGTAATTTTATTGGTATGCTACTGAATAAGAGAATTAATTCAGGTAAAAACATAATTTTTATTATATTAGCTCAGCCTAACCATGAGCAATGGATTTTTTTTCTGTTTATTTCACTCTGACTTTATTTGTGTGAAAAGTGTTTTGCAATTGTGTTCATATATGTCCCAGGTTTCTTTTGGAAGATAGACTCCCAAATGATTTATAGTGTCTACAGTAACTCTAACTAGAATTTCTCTTTCTATCTCTTGCTGTTGGGTTTTGTTAGTAATATATAAGAATGATGAGGATTTATGTGGGTTTATTTTATATCCTGCAACTTTTGCTAAAGATATTTATTATTTCAAGTAGTTTTTTACTTGATTGTCTAGGATTCTCTAAGTAAATCATCATATCATCTGCAAAGAGTGATAACTTAGTTTCTTCTATGCCTATTCTAATCATATTATGGGTACAGAGAAGATAAAAATATGAATTCCAAAGAGGAAACCATTGATACTATACCCACATCTGAAACCTCAAAAGGCAATATGACTTGCTCTCAAGCCCAAAATGCATTCCAGGATGAGCTTAAGGAGGACTTTAAAAAGCAAATTAGAGAGGTAAAAGAAAAACTGGAAAAAATTCACTGATCAGAAGAAATCTTTAAAGAGTAAAACTGGCCAAACGGTTAAGATAAATTTCTTTTCTGCTTCAGTGCCTACCTCTCCAAGCTTCTTAAATAACTCATTTTTATGTTGCTGCAATACATTGATAACCTTTGTTAGGATCTATGGTGCTCAGGTTTTCATTGTAAAATTTGCAAAAGATCTTTCCTCTTTGACTGACATTTGAGGTGGAAGGGCATCCATCACTACTGAACTCCTTCAACTTCTTCCTCTGCCACAAGAAACAAGATGATACCCTGAAGAAAAGAGCGGTATACAGGTATTCTGACAGTGTTGTCTTCTTTTGAGTTGGTTTTTTTCGCTCTTCCCTTTCTACATAATAACTTCCTACACTTAGATTCCTTTCTTTGTTGCTCCTCTTTTCCAGTCTATTTTGTTACTTTTAAAATTCAACTATTCTGCTGGAATGGAAGGAGTAATGCCCCAAGCTTCCTGTGCCAGGAGCTGTAAGCTCTGGCCATTTATTTGGTACTGTGCTGTTGCTGCTTTGAAGCCTGTGGAGGACCACTGTGCTGTACTGGGGATGCCTGGGACTGGCAGCTTGCTTAGTTATGCTCTGTTCAAGTGATGGTGGTGGGTAGTGCTACATGGCACCAAAGGTGTCTGGCAGCTAACTTCATGTAGTGCTGAGGCTTACAGATGGCCTGCTATTGGAGTACTGTGCTGAACCATATGTGGTTGTGTGGGGCTGGCACCAGTGTCTAGTTGTTCAACTGGTGTTGTGCTAAAGTACATAGTGGACTCTCATTCTGTTTGGTGGCTCATCTGGTGTTGTTTTTTTAATATCTGTATTTTATTTAATATTTTAGTTTTCAACACTGATTTCCACAATATTCTGAGTTACGAAGTTTCTCCCCATTTCTACCCTCCCCCCATTCAAAAATGGCATATATTCTGACTGCTTCATTCCCCAGTCAGCCCTCCCCTCTTTCACCCACCCATCCCATTTCCCATTACTTCCATGTAGGGCAGAATAGATTTCTATGCCCCAATCCCTATATATCTTGTTTCCCAGCTACATGCAAAAAAACAGCTTTTGCTTTATTTTTTTAAGCATCTGCTTTTAAAATATTGAGTTCCAAATTCTCTCCTCTTCCCTTTCCACTCCACCTTCCTGGGAAGGCAAGCAATTAAACATAGATCACACATGTATCATTATGTAAAATACTTCCAATATGCTCATGTTGTTAAAAGCTAACTATATTTCTTTCCGTCCTATCCTGTCCCACGATATTCAATTTTCTCCCTTGACCCTGTCCCTTTTAAAAGGTGTTTGCCATGGACAGAGCAAAGATGGCAGCTGAAAAGCAGTGCTAGCTTGAACTCCCCATCGAGTCCCTCCAAAAACCTATAAAAAATGGCTGTGAACCAATTCTAGAACTGCAGAAACCACAAAAGAGCAGAGGGAAGCAGGGCTGCATCCCAGGACAGCCTGGATGGTCTCTGGGTGAGGTCTACCCTGCACTGACCTGGGAGCGGAGCAGAGCAGAGTCCAGCGTGGGCAGCACGGACCAACCAGACCAGGAGCTGGGCAGAGCATGCCCTAGTGCCCTGAATCAGTGAGCTGCAGCAGTTACCAGACTTCTCAACCCACAAACACCAAAGACTACAGAGAAGGTTAGTGGGAAAAGCTGCAGGAGTGGAAGGAGTTCATGGTTTGGCTACCACCCTGGGGGCAGCTGAGGTGGGGCAGCTACAGAACTATGGCTACAGTTGCTTCCGGCCCCAGGCCCACCTGATAGGAGGAATTAAGTGGCGGATCAGAGCACGAGTGAAGAGCCTTCTGAAGATCTAAGTCCAGTCTGGGTTGGGGGTTCTTGGGGAAGGAGGAGTCCTGGTGTGGCAGAGCTGGCACATTCCCCCAAGCATGGAACATAGAACTCTTTAGTGTACAAGCAGTAATACCCCGCTGAAAAACACAAACGTCAAGTTAGTTGGTTGGGAATATGGCCAGGTAGCGAAAATGCACCCAGATTCAGTCTAAGACTTTGGAATCTTACTTTGGTGACAAAAAAGACCAAAACATACAGACAGAAGAAGTCAACAAAGTCAAAGAGCCTACAACAAAAGAAAAACATGAACTGGTCTCAGGCCATGGAAGAGCTCAAAAAGGATTTGGAAAAGCAAGTTAGAGAAGTAGAGGAAAAATTGGGAAGAGAAATGAGAAGGATGCAAGAAAACCATGAAAAACAAGTCAATGACTTGCTAAAGGAGACCCCCAAAAATGCTGAAAAATACACTGAAGAAAACAACACCTTAAAAATAGACTAACTCAAATGGCAAAAGCACTCCAAAAAGCCAATGAGGAGAAGAACGCCTTGAAAGGCAGAATTAGCCAAATGGAAAAGGAGGTCCAAAACACCACTAAAGAAAATACTACCTTAAAAATTAGATTGGAGCAAGTGGAAGCTAGTGACTGGATGAGAAATGAAGATAGCATAAAACAGAACCAAAGGAATGAAAAAATGGAAGACAATGTAAAATATCTCCTTGGAAAAACCACTGACCTGCAAAATAGATCCAGGAGAGATAATATAAAAATTATTGGACTACCTGAAAGCCATGATCAAAAAAAGAACCTAGATATCATCTTTCAAGAAATTATCAAGGAGAACTGCCCTGATACTCTAGAGCCACAGGGCAAAATAGAAATTGAAAGAATCCACCGATCACCTCCTCAAATAGATCCCCAAAAGAAATCTCCTAGGGATATTGTTGCCAAATTCCAGAGCTCCCAGATCAAGGAGTAAATACTGCAAGCAGACAGAAAGAAACAATTTAAGTATTGTGGAAACACAGTCAGAATAACCCAAGATCTAGGAGCTTCTACATTAAGAGATCAAAGAGCTTGGAATGCGATATTCCGGAGGTCAATGGAGCTAGGATTAAAACCAAGAATCATTTACCCAGCAAAACTGAGTATCATGCTCCAGGGAAAATATGGACTTTCAATAAAATAGAGGAATTTCAAGCTTTCTCAGCAAAAAGACCAGAGCTGAATAGAAAATTTGACTTTCAAAAGTCAAGAGAATCAAGAGAAGCATGAAAAGGTAATCAAGAAAAAGAAATTGCAAGGGACCTACTAAACCTGACCTGTTTTATTTACATTCCTACATGGAAAGATAATGTGTATGATTCATGAGACCTCAGTAATAGGGAAGCTGAAGGGAATATTCATATATATATGAATATATATATGTTTATGTATATATATATATGTATATGTGAGTGTGTATGTATGTATATATGTATGTGTATATATGTTTGTGTGTATGTGTATATATATATATATATATATATATATATATATATATATATATATATATATATATATGGAGAGAGGTCGAGAGTGGGCACAGGGTGAGTTGAAGATGAAGGGAAGATATCTAAAAAAATAAAATCAAAATGAGAGAGAAATATATTGAGAAAGGGAGATAGGGAGAGATAGAATGGGGTAAATTATCTCGCATAAAAGTGTCAAGAAAAAGCAGTTCTGTAGGAAGGGAAGAGAAGTCAGGTGAGGGGGAACGAGTGAATCTTGCTCTCATCAGATTTGACTTGAGGAGGGAATACCATACATACTCAATTGGGTAACTTACCCTACAGCAAAAAAGGAGGAAGAAGAAGATAAAAAAGGGGGGATGATAGAAGGGAGGGCAGACAGGGGTGGAGGTAATGAAAAACAAACACTTTTGAAAGGAACAGGGTCAAGGGAGAAATTTCAATAAAGGGGGATAGGTTAGGAAGGAGCAAAATATAGTGAGTCTTTCACAACATGAGTATTGTGGAAGGGTTATACATAATGATACGTATGTGGCCTATGTTGAATTGCTTGACTTCTTAGGGAGGGTGGGTAGGAAGGAAAGAGGGGAGAGAATTTGGAACTCAAAGTTTTAAAAACAGATGTTCAAAAGTCAAAAAAAAATTTTTTTGCATGAAATTAGAAAATAAGATACACAGGCAATGGGGCGTAGAAATTTATCTTGCCCTACAAGAAAGAAAGGGAAAAGGGGATGGGAGGGAAGTGGGGTGACAGAAGGGAGGGCTGACTGGGGAACAGGGCAACCAGAATATATGCCATCTTGGAGTTGGGGGGGAGGGTTGAAATGGGGAGAAAATTTGTAATTCAAACTCTTGTGAAAATCAATGGTGAAAACTAAATGTATTTTTTTTAAAAAAGGTGTTTGCTTTTGATTGCCTCCTTCCCCTATCTGCTTTCCCTTCTATCATCCCCCCTTTTTTATCCCCTTCCCTTTACTTTCCTGTGGAATAAGATTCCCAATTCATTCTGTATGTTATTCGCTCCTTAAGTCAAATATGATGAGAGTAAAATTCACTCATTCCACCTCACCTGCCCCCTCTTCCCTTCCAACAGAACTGCTTTTTCTATTCCCTTCAACTCCCCTAAAACTGAGAAAGGTCTCATGAATTATACACATCATCTTTCCATGTAGGAATGTAAACACAACAGTTCAACTTTAGTAAGTCCTTTATGAGTTTTCTTTCTTGTTTGCCTTTTCATGCTTCTCTTGATTCTTGTATTTGAAAGTCAAATTTTCTATTCAGCTCTGGTCTTTTCATTGAGAAAGCTTGAAAGTTCTCTGTTTTACTGAAAATCCATATTTTGCCTTGGAGCATGATACTCAGTTTTGCTGGATAGGTGATTCTTGGTTTTAATCCTAGCTCCTTTGACCTCCGGAATATCACATTCCAAGCCCTTCAATCCCTTAATGTAGAAGCTACTAGATCTTGTATTATCCTCATTGTGTTTCCACAATATTCACATTGTTTCTTTCTGGCTGCTTGCAATATTTTCTCTTTGACTTGGAAATGCCTGAATTTGGCCACAATACTCCTAGAAGTTTTCTTTTTGGGATCTTTTTCAAGAGGCAATTTGTGGATTCTTTCAATTTCTATTTAACCCTCTGGTTCTAGAATATCAGGGCAGTTTTTCTTGGTAATTTCTTGAAAGATGATATCTAGGCTCTTTGTTTGATCATGGCTTTCAGGTAGTCCAATAATTATTTTTTATCATCTCTCCTGGATCTATTGTCCACATCGGTGGTTTTTCCAATGAGATATTTCACATTGTCTTCCATTTTTTCATTCCTTTGGTTCTGTTTTATGATATCTTAGTTTCTCATAAAGTAACTAGCTTCCATTTGCTCCGAGTCTATCCTTTAAGGTGTTATTTTCTTCAGCGTTTTTGGGGTGTCCTTTAGCAAGTCATTGACTTGTTTTTCATTGTTTTCTCACATCACCCTCATTTCTCATCCCAATTTTTCCTCTGCTTCTCTAACTTGCTTTTCCAAATTTTTTTTTCAGCTCTTCCATGGCCTGAGCCCAATTCATATTTTTCTTGGAAGCTTTTGATGTAGGCTCTTTGACTTTGTTGAATTCTTCTGGCTGTATGTTTTGGTCTTCTTTGTTGTCAAAAAAGGAATCTAGAGTTTGAGTTTGAGTCTAAGTGTGAGTCTGAGTTAGTTTTCACTGCCACTTCTTGTTCCCAGCCAACTACTTGACCCTTGAGGTTTTTTGTCAGGGTATGATTGCTTGTAGAGAGTACTTTGTTCCAAGCTTTTAGGTCCAAGTACTGCTATTTTCAGAGCTACTTCTATTCCATAGTCACCCCAGCCTCTGTCGCAGCAGCACTCCTCCTCCCCCAAGAACTGGCAACCAGGACCGCAATACAGATACGAGCAGGGCACAGCAAGAGAATCTACCTTTGTGCCCACAAAGCACTCCTTGTACTATGGCTCTGATTTGCTTCTAGATTCCTCCCACCGTGTGAGCCAGGGACTCGGGAAGCTGCTGTCACTGCCACGCTGGAGGCAGCCTCAGGAGCTTCTTGCTGCTGCTATGTCCATGGCTGCACCACTTCCTCCACCCCCAGAGTTTGAGGCTGGACTGCTCTGAACTCGATTCTGTAGTTTCCCCATAACCTGCTCTTAGGTTTTTGTGGGTTGAGAAGTCTGGTAACTGCCATAGCTCACTTTTTCATGGCCCCAAGGCCTGTTCCGGCTGCCTGATTCAGGGTCTGGTCTGTCCCAGCGTGGCCCACGTGGGGCGGCCCTCAGCACTGTGTGATAGACTCTTCCCAGCAACGACCCAGGCTCTCCTGGGCTGGATACCTGTTTCCCCCTACTATTTTGTGGGTTCTGCAGCTCTAGAATTTGTTCAGACACATTTTCACAGGTGTTTGGAGGGATTTAGGGGGCAGCTTAAGCAGGTCCCTGCTTTCCAGCCACCATCTTGGCTCCGCCCCCTCACCTGTTGTTGTAATGAGGTGGATGTGGTAGGTGGCTGGTGTCACATGGTGCTGTAAGGGTCTGACTTGTTGCCTCACCTGGTGTTGTGCCAATACCCATGCATATGTTGGTGAGGGAGAGAGCGATTCTATGCTGTGGCTGCATGGGATGGGGCCTAGCCACTTGTCTGAGTTGCAAAGGTGCTATGGGGCTACAGTCACCTGTGTTGGGGCTCAGGGTCTGTAATGGCAAGCAAGGGAGGATTTTTTGATCATTTTGGTTTTGGGTAGTTTCTCAGCACTAAGGCAAACAAGTGTCTTTGAGTCTTGCCTTTGTTTCAATCAAGGGTCTTTGATTGAATTGGGAGTCTTTGATGACCTGCTTAAGTCAAGGGAAGGCCTAGGTCGTATGGGTTTGAGTGACATGGTTGTGATGCCCTCTGACCCTGAAGAAGTATATATATACTCTGATTTTAGCATTTTGCTAGGGGCTCACTCGTTGGAAGGGCATTCATGTGATTTGGCCAGATGAGACTCTGGGTAGCTCTTAAGGAGCCCCCAGCTTTCAAAATCTTGATGTTGGTGCTTCTGTTTCTGGTAACTGTGTATGTATTGCTGTGGTCACAACTGGAAACCTGTCTGTTGATTTGTGTTTATTTGCTCTGTTTATATAATTTCTCCTTGTAATTTCTGTTTATATTTTCTCTGAAGTTTAGGGTGCTGACTTTTACCTCTGAATTAAGTGTATTATACATGTATGTTTAATTAAAGTGAGATTATAAACCCGTTAAAATTGCTTTCCTTAGAAAAGCAGATCAAAGAACCCATGCTAGCAGCCCTCTTGTGTGCTAGTGTTATTGGCCTTACACAGCCGCAGTAGCTGCAAGTAACATTGTTGTTACAGGGCCTCCTGCTGGCTTGCTGGGATACTGAGAGCAATTTACTTTTACTGGAGTGAAATAGATCTTTCTTGTTGACCTTTCAAGTTGTCTTGGGCTAGAAAAATATTTTCACCCTTTCTTTTGGTTAATTCTGATTTTCCAGAATTCTTTTTACAATGCTATTTTATGGTTGTTTGGAGTTGAATATGGAAGAGTTCAGATGATTTCTTGCTTACTCTTCCATCTTGGCTCCCAGAAGTCCCATATCAGACCTATATGGCATTCTCTCTGTTTTTTCTTTCAATTTAAATTCATTTATTTTCAGTTTTCAACATTTCACTTCCACAAGATTATGAATTCCAAATTTTCTCCCCATGTCTCTCCTCTCCTAATGCCAGGACAGAGTGCATTTTGACTATTCCTTTCTCCAATCTGCCCTCCCTTCTATTACCCTCCACCCCTTTTTATATCCCCTACCCTTCTATTTTCCTGTAGGGCAAGATAGATTTCTAAACCACATTACCTGTATATGTTATTTCCCAGTTGCATGTAAAAAAAATTATCAACATTTATTTTTAAAGCCTTGAGTTCCACATTTTCCCTCTTCCTCCCTCCCCACCCACCCTCATTGAGAAAGCAAGTGTATATATATATATATTTATATATACGTATATACACATATATATGATATAGTTTGATATAGTTCATACATGCTTAGTCATGCAAAACACTTCCATAACAATCATATTGTAAAAGGATAACTATATTACCCTCTATCCTGTCCAACCCTACATTTACTCTATTCTCTCTTTTGACCTGTCCCTCCACAAAAGTGTTTGCTTCTGATTGTCCCTTCACTTCTATTGCTTCTATCCTTTGTATTATTTCTCCTCTCTTGTCCCTTCCCCGCCTGCTTTTCTGTATGGTAAGATAGATTTCTAAACCCAATTGAGTGTGTGTATTATTGCCTCCTTAAGCCAAATCCAGTGAGAGTAAGACTCACTTAATCCCTCTCACCTCCCTCCTCTTTCCTTGATTGTAAAAGCTCTTTATTGCCTCTTTTATGTGAGATGATTTACTACATTTTTACCTCTCCCTTTCTCTTTCTCCCAGTATATTCCTCTAGACACTTAATGTTATTTTTTGTATAACCCTTTGTATTCAGCTCACCTCGTGCCCTCTGTCTACATATATGCACATATATACATGTATGTACATACATATATACACATATACATGAATACATACACACATACATGCATATATACACTCCAAGATGGCATATATTCTGATTGCCTCATTCCCCAGTCAGCCCTCCCTTCTGTCACCCCACTGCCCCTGCCCCTCCCCTTTCCCCTTATTTTTTGTAGGGCAGGATAGATTTCTGAACCCCATTGCCTGTATATCATATTTCCCAGTTTTGTGCAAAAACAACTTCGATCCCTTAATATAGAAGCTGCTAGATTGTGTGTTATTCTGATTGTGTTTCCACATTACTCAAATTGTTTCTTTCTGGCTAGTTGCAATGTTTTCTCCTTGATCTGGGAGCTCTGGAATTTAGCAACAGTATTCCTAGGAGTTTTCTTTTTGGGATCTTTTTGAGGAGGCAATCTGTGGATTCTTTCAATTTCTATTATACCCTCTGGTTATCCAATATCAGGACAGTGCTCCTTGATAATTTCTTGAAAGATGACATCTAGGCTCTTTGTTTGATCATGGCTTTCAGGTAGTCCAATAGTTTTTAAATGATCTCTCCTGGATCTATTTTCCACATCAGTGGTATTTCCAATGAGATATTTCACATTGTCTTCCATTTTTTCATTCCTTTGGTTCTGTTTTATAATATCTTGATTTCTCATAAAGTCACTAGCTTCCATTTGCTCCAATCTAATTTTTAAGGTAGTATTTTCTTCAGTGGCCTTTTGGACCTCTGAAGTGGTCTTTTGGACTAGGCTCATTCTGACTTTAAAAACATTCTTCTCCTTGTTGGCTTTTTGGAGCTCTTTTGCCATTTGAGTTAGTCTATTTTTTAAGGTGTTGTTTTCTTCAGTTTTTTTGGTCACCTTTAGCAAGTCATTGACTTGTTTTTCATGGTTTTCTCGCATCACTCGCATTTCTCTTTCCAATTTTGGCTCTACTTCTCTAACTTGATTTTCCAAATCCTTTTTGAGCTCTTCCATGGCCTGAGATCAGTTCAGGTTTTTCTTGGAGGCTTTTGATGTAGGCTCTATGACTTTTTTGACTTCTTCTGGCTGTATGTTTTGGTCTTCTTTGTCACCAACGAAAGATTACAGAGTTGGAGTTTGAGTCTGAGTTCGTTTTCACTGCCTATTCATGTTCCCAGACAACTACTTGATCCTTTTTTTGTCAGGGTATGATTGCTTGTAGAGTTGAGGGTACTTCATTCCAAGCTTGTGGGGATGCACTGTTGTTTTCAGAGCTATTTCAACACAGCAATCTCTGCCACCCTAGCACTCCTTCTCCCCCAAGAGACGCCAACCCAGACTGGACTCAGATCTTAAGCAGTCTCTGCACTCATGCTCTGATTCACCACTTAATTCCTCCCACCAGGTAGGCCTGGGGCAGGGAGAAACTGCAGCTGTAGTTCTTTAGCTGTACCACCTCCTCTGCCCCATGGGGCAGTGGCCAAACCATGAACTCCTTTCACTCTGTCCCTCACAACTTTTCCCACTAACCTTCTGTGTTGTTTTTGGTGTTCATGGGTTGAGAAGTCTGGTAACTGCCACAGATCACTGATTCAGGGTGCTAGGCCCTGTTCTGTCCAGCTCCTTTTCTGGTTAGTCCTGATGCTGGGCTCTGCTCCACTCAGTTCCCAGCTCCTTGCGTGATCGATCTTACCCAGTGACCATCCAGGCTGTCCTGATTGAAGCACTGCTTTGCTCTGCTATTTCATGGGTTCTGCAGTTCTAGAATTTGTTCAGAGCCATTTTTATCAGTGTTTGGAGGGTCTTGGGGGAGAGCCCTAGGCAAGTCCCTGCTTTCCAGCAGGCATCTTGGCTCTGCCCCGCCACTTCTAGAACTTTTAGTCCCAAATCGTCTCCCTTCTTCCCTCCCCCGCCCCATCCTCCACAAGAAGGCAAGCAATTCACCATATGCCACACATCTATCAACATGCAAAACACTTCCACAATAATCATGTTGTGAAAGACTAATTATATTTCCCTCCATCCTATCTTGTTCCCCTTTATTCAGTTTTCTCCCTTGACCCTGTCCCTTTTCAAAAGTGTTTGGTATATATATAGATGTAGTACACATACATACATACATACATACACACACACACACACACACACACACACACACACACACACACACATATATATATATACATACATACATATAAATGTGTATAAATATATACTTATATATACCTATACACACACATATTCTGTCGTTATCATGTAAGTAAAGTTCTGGTAGAGGAAGAATGAGCAATCATAAATTTAGATGAAATTCAAGATGCTAATTGGACTTGATGGCTTCTGACATATCTCTCAGTGTTGAGTGGGAAAAACCCAGGCATTCATGGATCCCAAAACTAAGGTTCCCGGGACTGGAGTTCCCAGTTGAGGAGGAGTGCCCCTCAGGGAGGGAGAGGGTCAGGGGCGTATGGAATTAATTCATGATCTCAAGCCTTCTTTAAGGCAAGTTGGCAAAAGTTTATTATGCTTTACAGCAGGCAAGAGTTCTTAGGGAACCTGAAACTTTAGAGGGGTTTAGGCAGAACTTAAATACAAGATTTGGTGGTGAAACTCATCAAGTATGTATTTTGGGGTGGGATTAGGGAGTGGTTAAGGGGTGGTCAGTTCTTAAAGGAACAGGCACTTTTTGTATCCACTGCAGGCATATTGCCCAGAGTTCACTGGGGAATAGCTCAAGGAGGGGGGTAACCTGGAAGTGTAGTTTTGGCGGTGAAATGTCACTAAGTTAACTTTCTGTCAGGGCTAACAAGTAACCTCTATGTAGCTTCTCATCTAATGTCTTGTTAGACAAAATACTATGTCCAGGTTATTGTTAGGTCAGTAAGTAGCAAATATGGTCATGACTCAGTATACAGTCAATTATCAGCATCCAGGAATAAATCTATATATAGACACAGCTGCTTACTGAGGAAGGAGCAGAGATATGCTGGGGCACGCTCCTCTTTAACTAGAGAGAAACTTCTAGGGCCAGAATGTTTTAAGTGTTCAGGCACAGGCACCCAAGAATTAGAATTAGAGTCCAAGCACAAGCACCCCATAATTCTCCCCTTAAATTGATGGGACCCAAAATCATTTGGGGTAAGGGACAAAGGTCTCAGCTTCTGGAACTGCTTCATGCTGAGAGGGGCCATAGAGTTGTCCCTGTCTTACAGGGGCCCTCATGGAAGGAGTTGAGTCTGTAGCCAGCATTTGGAACTTGGTCGATGCCAGGTCCAGGGGGTGATGTGACAGAGGGGGCCTTGGACAGAGGTTGGCATCCAGCTTGAGTTATCATCTGCAAATGGAGTTCACTGAGCATAGAGGAGACAAATCTGACAAGGAGAGTGAACACATAAGGACCAAAAAAAAGTAGGAGGAAAATGACCAGAAGTGGGGAGAATATAGGCTAGTAGAAATTTGATTGAACTATCAACTTTCAAATCAGGCTACATAATTTTCCTTTCTTAATCCATTACTCAGACCACTTCACTTTCCTTTATATTTCTACCATAGACAAGATAGCTCATAAATTATTACTCTTCACTAACATAATTGTATTACCTTAAATAAAAGAGGTTCCTGACTTGAACCTTACAACTGAATAGATATGCGTTGTTATTTCCACAAGCTTGTTTATCCTTTCTGATTATATTTACCCCAGAAGAAAGAGATAATTCAGAAATTGAATCTCTTATATATAATAAGTTCAAAAATTAATTTAACTGCTGCTTAGGCCATGCTTAGACTACACATTCAGATCAAAATAGCAAGATCTATCCTGCTTTACAACTCATTACATTAATTTAGCAGTTAATTATCTTGCAAATGAAAGTTTAGTAGGCCTTCTAAAAAATCACCAAAAATATTTTTAATATCTTCTGAAAGTGTTTCTCCTTTTAAAAGAGATTTTAGTTTTATCCTGATGTTAAGAAATAATCACTAAACTTAACTGAAGAAAATTGGTTGAAAACTTTTAAAATGATAGCTTTCTTTTTCACCTTTAAGCAAAAATAAACCTTTAAAATTGAGATTCATTATAACTAAGTTAGTGTAAAATGTCCTTAAGTAACATAAATTCCCAAAGTATTATAACAAATAAAATTTCTAGTTATTGTAGAATTTCTTAGATATCACAAAGTTTCTTAGTCAAAAAGGTGTTGAAATGGAATCTCACAGTCATAGCAGTAAGAGACTGATCAGAGGGAAAATACTGCTGCTTTTAGAATCCATGTAAACCAAGGGAATATTTTAAGGTGAGTCTTAAGCAGTTTTCATAAATTTCTACACATATTCCAGTTCTGGATAAAAATATTAGATTGCCCAGTAAGATAACACGAAAGAGCTCATATCTTATACTGACTACTTGCTCTGATCATAGACATTTGCTATAGAAGGAAAAAAGCAGGGACATGTGACATACCAAATATGACAGGATCAAAAATTCTTGGCTTTGTTTAAACTCAGATATAGGTACAGTTCTTAAATCATGCAGTATCTTTCTCCTCATAGCCAGATTCAGAAATAGTCAGGTGGGAAACATTCCTTTCCAAAAGAACACAATAGGGAAGCTAAGTCAGGAGGCTCCCATCCTAGATCGAGGCTGAGTGTTCGCTCAGCTTTTTCCCAAATGCAGACCCCCACCTGTTAACAGTACAGGATAACATTCCCTGTGAGTAGCTTGTGGCATTTCTCTCAGATACTGATTTAATGCAGACAATTATATGCAAATTCAAACTCAAAACAAAATTAGTTATGGTCCCAAGCGCCTTTTGCATTAAACAGCAAGTTTCACCAATCACAGCTTAGAACCAGGTACAGTTGCTTTTACTTTCATGGAGTTGCAATAAGTTATAAAGATTGGGATTTCATTAAAAAGCTTTCCTTCTCAAATTTAAACTTGTCCTGGTGTAAAAGCCAATCATTAGAATCCTTTCTATCTTGTACATAAGCTAGCACTTCTTAGCAAGCTAAGTTCATTATTTAGGACCTACATAACTCAAACAAGTTCTTTTCCCAGGATTGATGACCTTGCCCGTACAGATGATTTCCAGGGGTTTTGGCAATTTGGAAAATAAAGAGAGTTAATATGGACCCCAGGAAGGGGTTAATACTGATGCCCTTGCCTGCTGACCTCCATGAATACAGGACTGTTCTGAATGGGCAGAATCAACCTGATAAGACTTTACACAATCTCATTATTTCTACAGACAGTAGTAATCAATTAAGTTTTAGGTTTTAGCATTAAAACAATAATCCCAAATAAATTAGTTAACAATCTTACAAGTTTCATAAGTGCTAGCCAAATTGTTTTTAGCTGTAACTTCCTCTTTAACTACAGGCAAAAGTAGAAATACCTGATTTTCTAAATGGCAGTTATAAAACATTATAAAACAGGGTTAGCAAGGCAGATAAAGTAACATAACTGGTTTTACAGAATTTTTCCATCTTTTAGTTTCAACAAAATTCAGATTAAATATTGCTTTGTCTAACACCATTTCTGGCTCACAATGGTCATTCAAATTTTACAATGCAGGAGGATTTTACTACAATTTAGAAATACAATAATAACACAAACAGAAACCTTCAGATGACATTAATTGCATTCCCAAATCATTACGTATAGGAGATTGGGCTTACCAAGTATAGAGGCTTTCTTCTCTCCCCACAGTTGCAGAGCCTGGTTGTGGACTTGGAAGTGGTGAAGTCAGTGTTTTGGGAAAGGAGAGAGAGAGGGACTAAGGAATGGGGAGTGTTGGGAGGCTGTAGCATCTGGCCCCTGAATTAAAGGTCCGAGGAGTCATTGAGGAGGGTCCCTGAGGAACCTTTGCTTCCTAATAGGGGTTGCTTGGCTTTGGCAAACTTGGAGCAAAAGTTCCAGGTTCTGGAGGTGTGGGAGCAAGGACTGGTGGGTTTGAGAGGAGTGGTTCCTCTGCTTGCCTAGAGGTGTGGGTTTCAGGGTGCCCAGGGGCCCAGGACTCTTGCCAGTGGGGTCCCCGATATAGCTGGTATGCCTCCACCCTTTTTCTTTTCCAAGGTGGGGGAGGATAACTCAAATTCCCTACCATTCTTTAGCAATCTGTGATGAGAGGTAACAGAATATACTAAAATATTTTAGCTGCTCTCACTTTTATTGCAGCACTGGTTTGGTCACATACAGGACAACAGGGTTAAAGATATTAATGGTTCTAACTTTTACTCGAGTAAATGTCACTTCAGTGTTCACTCTTTAAAAGACTTTTTGAAAGTGAGAAATTTGAACTTGCCAGTCAAGGTGAGTGGGACTTTGGAATAGATCCAGTGCTGCCTTGTCCCCCTACCCCGTACTGGGAAACTCAAAGTGTCTCTTTTTCAGATCTATGCATTTTCCCAATTTGCCTTACTGACAAATAGTATAATAAATTTTGATTCACTTTCCTTAACCATATAATGATACAAGTAACACCTTTCATAACTAGAATTTAGGATTATTGTTGAGATCAAACATAGGAATGTAAAAATTAACAACAATCAGTAAATGTTTATTAAGTGCTTACCATGTGCTAGGCACTGTGTTAAGCACTTGAAAAACTGTAAAGCATTATAAAAATATAAAATATTATTATAAGTTTGCTCACTTATGTGAGCATATGTACTTTGGAAAATCATATCTCTTAGTATCATATCTGTTCCTGATGCTTGCAGTCTAGATTTCCAACCTTATGTTCTAGATTCAGTTATATAAGTGAAAATAAATTTTTAGTCAATAAGCACATAAACTGAAAACACCAAGAAATATTATAGCTAAATTTCAGAACTATAAACTCAAGGAGAAAACACTGCAAGCAGCCAAAAAGAAGCAATCCAAATATTGTGGAACTACAGTCAGGATCACACAGGATCTCTCAGCTTCCACATTAAAAGACAGGAGAAATTGGAATATGATATTCCAAAGGGCAAAGGAGCTGGAACTACAACCAAGCATCAACTACCCAGCAAACCTAAGCATAATTTTTCAGGCAAGGAGATGGACATTCAATGAAATAAGGGAATTCCAGACCTTCCTGATGAAAAGGCCAGAACTCAATGGAAAATTTGATCTCCAAATACAAAACTCAAGAGAGACATAAAAAGGTAACCAGGGGGAAAACCCCACAAACCTTATTAACCAATAAGGGCAGGTGGTTGCTTGTTATATATATATATATATATATATATATATATATATATATATATATATATATATATATATACACACACACACACACACACACACACACACACACATATATATATGTATATATATATATATATATATATATATATATATACCTATATATGTTAGTCTTGAGAATGGTACAGCTATTATGACAATTGAAAGGGATACACATAGATTGCGAATGCCTGTATAAATTAACTGATGTAAAGATAAAAAACATAAGTAAGAGATATAAAGGGAGGGCTATGAGAGAAGAGATAAGGAGGTAGTAGAAAAGGGTAAATTACACCAAATGAAGAGGCACAAAAATATATAGTAGAGGTAAAGAAGGGAGGGAGAAGAGCAGGATTTGAGCTTCACTGTCATCTGATCTGGTTCAAGAAGGGAATAACATACCCTGATAAGTTTAGAAATCTAACTTGACCTACGGGAAGCAGGAGGGGAAGGGAGAGGGGGAAAGGGGAGAGGGTGGTCAGAAGGGAGGGGAGGCATAGCAAGTGGGAAATGGTAAGATAAGGGAGGGGAATAAAGAGGGAGGGTAAACTGAGGAAGGCAGTGGTCAAAAGCAAAATTTTGTTGAGGAGAAGAAGGGGAAAGGGGAAAATATAAGCATAAACAGGGGGAAATAGGATGGAGAAAAGGACACAGATACAAATCATAACTCTGAACATGAATAGGATGAACTCTCTCATAAAACAGAAGTGGATAGCAGAATGGATTAAAAACCATAATCATACAACATGCTGTTTACAAGAAACACATTTGAAACAGGGGGATACACACAGGGTAAAGGTAAAAAGCTGGAGTAAAATATATTGTGCCTCAGCTAAAGTGAAAAAAAGCTGGTGTAGCAATCCTAATCTCAGACAAAGCAAAAGTAAAGATAGATTTAATTAAAAGAGATAAGGAAGGACATTATATCCTGTTAAAAGGCACCATAAAAAATGAAGTAATATCATTGTTTAACACATATGCACCAAGTGGTAAGGCATACAAATTCTTAGAGGAGAGGTTAAGGGAATTACAGGAAGAAATAGACAGCAAAACTATAATATTGGGAGACCTCAGCCTCCCCCTTTCTGAACTTGATAAATCTAACCTCAAAATAAATAAGAAAGAAGTTAAGAAGGTAAACAGAATTTTAGAAAAGGCAGATATGATAGACCTCTGGAGAAAACTGAATGGGGATAAAAAGGAATATACTTTCTTCTCAATGGTACATGGCACATACTCAAAAATTGACCATGTACTAGGGCATAAAAACATCACAATCCAATGCAGAAAGGCAGAAGTAGTCACAGTACACTTTTAAGATCATGATGCAATAAGAATTATTTGTAACAAAGAACCATGGAAAAGTAAGCTAAAATTAATTGGAAACTGATACTATAAGTAATTTGGGAGAGCAAGGAATAGTTTACTTATCAGATTTATGGAAAAGAAAAGAATTCATGACCCAAAAAGAGATGGAGAGCATTACAAAATGCAAAATGGATAATTTTGATTATGTTAAATTGAAATGTTTTTGTACAAAAAAAGCCAATGCAACAAAAATTAGGACGGAAGCAGAAAATTGGGAAAAAATCTTTACATCTAGTATCTCTGATAAAGGCCTCATTTCTAAAATATATAGGGAAGTGAGCCAAATATATAGGAATACAAGCCATTCACCAATTGAGAAATGGTCAAAGGATATGAACAGGCAGTTTTCAGAGGAAGAAATTAAAGCTATCTATAGGCATATGAAAAAATGCTCTGGCTCACTAATGATTAGAGAAATGCAAATCAAAACAGCTCTTAGATACCACATCTCTCCTGTCAGATTGGCTAAAATAACAAAACAGGACAATGATAAATGCTGGAGAGGATGTGGGAAAATTGGAACATTGTTACGTTGCTGGTGGAGTTGTGAGATGATCCAGCCATTTTGGAGAGTAATTTGAAACTACGCCCAAAGGGCCACAGGAATGTTTATACCCTTTGACCCAGCAATACCACTTCTAGGGTTGTATCCCAAAGAAGTCACACAAGAGGGAAAGGGACCCATATGTACAAAAATATTTATAGCGGCACTTTTTGTGGTAGACAAGAATTGGAAATCAAAGGGATGCCCATCAATTGGGGAATGGCTGAACAAGCTGTGGTATATGAAGGTAATGGAATACTATTGTGCCATAAGAAATGGGGATGATACGGACTTCATAACAACCTGGAAAAACCTACACGACATAATGCTGGGTGAGCGGAGCAGAGCCAGGAGAACATTGTACACAACCACAGATATATGGATTCCGTGAGGACCAACCCTAACAGACTTCGCTCTTCTCAGCAACACAGGGTGCAAGGACAATTCCAAAGGACTCACGATGGAGAATGCTATCTACATCCAGAGAAAGAACTATGAAGTTTGAATGCAGATTGAGGCACACTTCATGCTCACCTTTTTCTCTTCTCTTTTGTTTTTGTTTTTGGGGTGTTTTTTTTTTTGGTTCTGTTTCTTCGTTCTCATGATTCATTCCATTGGTCATAATTCTACTCCGTAACTTGACTAGTGTATAAATTAATTCAACGCAAAGTCATTCGTGGTAGTTATATGAGACTTCATGCTGTCTTGGGGAGGGAGGGGGGAGGGAGGGGAGAAAATCTGGAGCTCAAAATTATGTAGAACCATTTGTTGTAAACTAAAAATTAAAAAAAAATAGGTAGAACTGATTGGTTAGAAGGCAGGTATACAATCATGGAAAAGATTTTTTCCTTAATCTTTCTGATGAGTATTTCCAGGTGCTAAGCTTTCTCAAAGCAGTCTTCATGTCCTTGTTCCTCAGACTATATATAACAGGATTCAGGGCTGGGGGCACCACTGTATAGAACATTGACAACAATAGATCCAGAACAGAGTCAGAATTCAAAGGTGGCTTTAAATAAGCCATGGCCCCAGTTATGATAAAAACTATGAAAACAACGAGATGAGGCAAGGCTTTTGACTGACCTTCTGTTGCTGGAATTTTCAGCACAGTTGAAAAGATGTGACCATAAGAGATAATGATAGAAATACAGCAAAAAATACCTAAGGCCAAACCTATAGCAACACTCACATAAACTGCAATATGTTTTTCAGAGCAGGATATCCTGAGTAAAGAAGGGACATCACAGAAGAACTGATGGATCTCTTTGGGGCCACAGAAGGGTAAAGAGAATGTACTAGCTGAGTACATGGCCCCAACCACACCTCCACCAAACCAGGAAGCAACTGCCATCCTCACACAAGATCCTTTGAACATGATGGTTTCATAGTGCAGGGGCTGGCAGATGGCTATATAGCGATCATATGACATCACTGTGAGGAGTGAAATCTCTGATCCTGCAAATAAAATCACTAAAAAGAGGTGTAATACACAACCCAAGTAACAGATGGAGTAGTTGTGGCTCAGGGAGTTTACAATGGATTTGGGGACAGTGACAGAAATAAGGCAGATGTCTAAAACTGACAGGTTCTTTAGGAAGAAGTACATGGGAGTGTGGCGGTGCCTATTGAGAGAGATGAGGGTGAAGATGAGCAGGTTCCCCATCAAAGCCATCAGGTAGATCAATAAGAAAAACATAGCATGTAAGACCTGCAATTCCCAGTTTTTGGAAAATCCCATGAGGAGGAATTCTGTCACTATGGTGAGATTACTCATGTTCTGAGAGGTTCTCTTAATCATCTGTTTAAAAAAAAAGAGGTTCCAAATGATAAGAAGATCACACAATGGTTTGGCTGTCAGGAGACCTGAATTCTAGTTCTGGCTTTCCCATTTTGTAACCTCAAGCAATTAACTATATCTCTGTCAATCTCAGTTTTCTCATTTGTAAAATAAGGACATTGGATGAGATGATTTTAAGGGTTTTTGTAGTTCTCAAAATATATGAACTCAGAATAGGATTCCGAATTGGAAAAAGAAAATATCAAAATTATCTCTTGTTAATTTATCATTTCATGGTGTACATAGCATATGCTTGACAACAACCCTGTGAAATAGATAGTTTGAGCTATTATCCCTAATTATACGTGGGTTATTGGTGCCCTAGCATAAAGTGATTTTTTTTTCTCCCATTGTTCCCATATCTGGTGTCACAGCCTGAAATAGATGTCCTCATTTCAAGGCTACTTTATTAGCTTATCTAGCCTCTTTCCAAACTTGATTCAATTCTGTACTCACTCTTCATAGAAGCATGTACATCTTTCCCAGCCTCAAAATGGATAGAGATAATTTTTTAGAAGTTTTTCATAAGTCTTATGACTCATAATGACAAAATGTTTAGCCCAAGACTAGAATTATCATTTAAGTGAGACCAAGGTTGAACTCTACACAGTCTATTTGATTTATTTCTCTTTCTTGACCCCAGACAATCGCATTTTTTTTTATTCTGGACTATTGTTCTTGCCATGCAAATCAGCTATCAAATGGAAAAGTGACTTCCTAAAGATTACCTCTAGTGGTCTGTTCTATACCCTTTTTTCATGTAGGAGGGAGTTTGATAACTAATTCACTTTTCCTGTGTTGAAATATACTTAACAACCTAGGAAGAAATAAATGTATAGTATATGTAAAAAAGAGAGCTGTGAGAGGATATACTTTCAAATTTGGTTCTGGGTCCTCTTATATTTTCTTTTATATATACTATCAAGTTTTGGCCTCATAAGGCCTCATGGGTTTAATTTTTATCCCTTTTCTTATATTTTCCACATCTACATATGCATTACTAATATCTGTCCCAATATCCCATCTTATATCATCAACTGGTCATTGGTTATTTTAAATTGGATTGAATTGGCATTTCAAACTCACCGTTTTTGAAATTATCTTATCTTATACCTCCAACCTCTGATACCTAACCTTTTTATCAGCTTCCCATATTTCTGTCAAGGGCCACACCCATCCTTCCAGTCACCATGGTTCACAATTTTGGCATAAATACCACCCACAATACAATCTATTGCCCAATATTGCATTTCCTATTTCAACATTTCTCACATTCATCACCTTCTTTCCACTCTTATAGTGGAAAGATCCTCATCCCTTTTTGTACACAATATTGTAATAGCCTTTTAAGTTATATACATGCCATGTTTCTCCCTACTACAATGTATTACTCACATAATTTCGAAAGTGATTTTGTTAATATACAAGTATGATCATATCATACACACTTTTCCCTCCAGCTACTCAATAAATCCCACTGAATCCCTATTACCTCTAGGATCAAATACAAACTCTTTTGTTTGACCCTTAAAGCTCATAACCTGGACCAATTCTTTATTTCTAGTCTTATAAAACACTAATTTTCTTGGTGTATTCCATACTCCAGTCAAACTTTTTGCTATTCTTCATACACAAAACTCTATCTCCCAAATGTTTAAATGTATGCCTTTCTATTGTCTGTTCCCTAAGCCTAGAATACACTACCTGTTTCTCTTTCCTCTTGAAATCCCAGCTTTTCTTTAAGACCTAGCTCATGTCACTTTCTGTATAAAACCTCTTCTCAAATCCCAGGTTGCCAGCCTTATATTTCCCTTTCCTGGAAGTTAGTACTTAACACTATATGCAGTTCTGTAAATAACATGTTAGGCACCTGACTGAAAAGAACATAAATATTAACATCTCTTTATTTTCTCATACTTTCTTACTCTTTCATACTCAACATTTCATCAAAATTATAGAGGTATATTTTGATTTAATCTTGCTCAGGGAAACATCTGTGTTTTGATATCATAAAGTAGAAATTCATACCTTATATTTAGTTAAATTCTTCAAGATGTTGCTAAAAAGTGAAATTATGAGAATTCCATCTTGAGATCAGCAAGTTATGTTAAGGTGGGGACATTTTTCACAAATGGTGGAGGACCCTTGGTGACCTGAAGAGATAATAGAGAATTATGCCTTTCCTTTCATCAGTTCCTGGGGCCCATGTTAATCCTAACATATGGAGACTTACTGGAGTAACACTGGAGTGAAAGACTCAGGCCTGCTTAGCTATGGGAATCATTTTACCATTTTGGTTATGGCATTTAAATTTTCTATAAATGATCATGCACTGTCCTCTATCATAGATGTTGAAATTCTTGCCATGTGGTTGCGTCATTCACTCTTGTAGAATTCTCTGAAGAGGAATGACCTGGAGTCTTGTTAAATATTTCTAAAGCCCTTTAGCAACATTTTCACCAAGTCCCTGAAGAACTCAGACCCCAGAACCCTCAGCTGGCTTATTAGCACTGCCACTTGGGGGATGTCATTAGACAACTCACCATGCTAACAAGAGAATTACCCTAGTGTCCATGTGATGCCAATTTTTTTTTTGCTTTATATAGTACTTTATTTTTCCCACAATTACATATCAAGAAAATTTCTAGCATTCATTTTTACAAGACTTTGAGTTCCAAATTTTTCTCCTTCCCTTCCTCTTTTCCTCTCCCCTCTTCTGAAAATGGTAAGCAGTTTGATAGAGTTTATACATATGCATCAGTTTGTAAAAGTCCCGGTTTTTCTGAAATCTGCCTGTTCATCATTTCTCATTGCACGATAGTATTCCATTACATTCACATACCACTACTTATTCAGCCATGCTGCAATTCATGGGCATCCCCTCAATTTCCTGTATTTTGCCACCATGAATAGGGTGGCTAAAAGTATTTTTCCTACATAGGTCCTTTACCTTTTTATGATTTCTTCAGGATGTAGACTAGGTAGTGGTAATGCTTAATTCTATGTGGTAAGTGATTCTTAGTTGTAGTCCTAGTTCTTTTGCCCACTGCAATATTATGTTCCATGACCTCTAATTCTTTAATGTTACAGCTTCCAAGTTCTCTGGGATCCTGCTTATGTCTCTCCAATATTTGAATTGTTTCTTCCTGGCTACTTGCAGTACTTTTTCCTTAACCTGACAGTTCTGGAATTTGGCTATAATGTTCTTTGGTATTTTTATTTTGGTTCTGAGGTGATTGGAGGATTCTTCTGATGCCTATTTTGCCCTATAGTTCCAGAACATCAGAGCAATTTTCCTTGATAATTTTTTTTAAAGATGCTGTTCAGGTCCTCCTTCTGATTATAGCTTTCAGGTAGTCTAACGATTCTGATATTGTCTCTCCTAGATCTGTTTTCCAGGTCAGTTGTTTTCCCCATGAGGTATTTTCCATTTTCTCCCATATTTTTCATTCTTTTGAATTCATTTGATTGACTCATGATGGCTCATAGAGTCATTGCCTTCTGGAGTATCATATTCCAAGTCCTCTGATCCTTTAATGTAGAAACTGCTAAAACTTGTGTTACCCTGATTGTGGCTCCATGATGCTTGAATTTTTTTTGGAAGCTTGCAGTATCTTCTGTTGTCTCCTTGGGAGAAGCTGGAATTTGGAAGTTCTGGTATTTGGTTGTAATATTCCTGGCAGGTTTCCAAACTGTTGACCCTTTATTAATAACTCTCTTACATCACTCATTTCTTTTCCCATTTTTCTTTGACCTCTCTTATATGATTTTAAGCCCCTTTTCGAGCTCCTCCATGACTTTTTTCTGTGCTTGAGACCACTTCCCATTTATCTTTGCAGGTTTGTCCATAGGCATTTGTATTATGAAGGCAGAATTTATGATTTCAAAGAGAATCATATATATATATATATATCTGAAAGGTTCAGAACCGCAGGATATAAGGAATTCTCAAGGTAGGAGGCAGAAGAATTAAAGCATGTATTTAAGCTCCAGAGTAACAGACCCACAAACCAGCATCCCCACTTTGATATTTGGATCAAAAGCCTCCAGGCCCAATAAGTCCACCTCACAAGAGTAACCAGGAGGCCACAGGGAAGCAAGATGGTATAAAGCAAACTCATATACATACTTCCCCTCTATGGTAAAAACATTACCCACTGGCCTCAAGTCCTTGCTCAGCACTCCTCGATCCACACGTAGGTCAGCTCTGCTACCGGCAGCTCCTGCTTCAGCTTCGGCTGTAGCTGTCTCTGGATCCAATGGAAGCTGTTTTTAACAGTCCAGCTAGCAGTTTCTGTGGCGGGGTAAGACCCACCCACAGCTTCTGCTGGCACACTGGGGAAGCACAGGTTCTTTTGATCTGCTTAACCAAGGGAAGCAAGGTGAAGGGGTTGCCAAGTTCACTTTAATCCAACATAGGCCCTCCCTGGAGTTAGCCCTACCCCACCAAGCACCCAGCAAGGCTCAATGAGATAAACTGAGTCACTCAAAGAAAACAAAGGCCATTCTGCTTACAGCATTTTGACATTGTTATCCTCTTCTGAATTCATGCCCTGGTCTTTCTTGTCCCCATAATTTTCAGATTCTTTATTTGTCATTTTTTCCTTATATTTCATGGCCTTTTTCCTTTGTTTTAAATTTGATATATGCTCCCAGGTTAGAAGGGGCTCTGTCTCAGGCTTGTTGTGCCAGGGGCTGTAGGCCCTGACTGTTTACCTGGTGCTGCAGTGATTTTGCCCTGAGGCCATCAGAGGACCAGCATGTCTGGTGCTGTGTTGAGGGGGTGCTGTGGAGAGTGGCCGGTACTGCTGGAAGTTATAAGGGTCTTGTATTTTCCCTGGTGCTGAGCTGGGATCCTGTCATTGGTGTCTGGCATTTGCTAAAGTCCAGTAGGCTTTTTTCTGCATTTCTCCATGGCTACATTGAAGTATATGGAAGTCTGGCACCTGTAAGATACCTTTTTATGATGAGTTGTGCTGAGGCATGAGGAAGTCCAGGAACTGGAGGATGCCCAACCACCCTGGGTTGTGATGAAGCACATGGTAGTTCTCAGAGCTGGAGTGTGCTGGTTCCCATGGCATGCTAAGGCATACATGGTGTCCTGGTATTGGTGTTTGTCTTCTTCATTACACTGGGATTCAGTATCTCCCTCTAGTTTACTGAGGTGGAGCTTGATGCTGGGATACTTCCTATCCTGTAATGTGCACCCCTTTTATGTGAATGAGATGGACCTTTCTTGCCAATCTTCCAAGTCTCCTTGTTAAAATTCCTATTCCACTCCATCTTTTTGCTGTCTCTGCTACTTCAGGATTTGTTCTGAGACACTATTTTGTGGTTGTTGGGAAGTGAATATGAGAGAGGTACTGCAATTTGCTGCTCCCTGTTCCATTTTGGCTCCTGGAAATCCCGTTTTTTGTTGTTTTTAAGTGAGAAACTACTTCATATTGATAATTTTTGTTTTGACAGTAGATAAATATAAACAAACACAAACTATCAAGAAAGTGTATTTCTTTGTAAAAGTTTTAAAAAGAGCATAGAAAGCTGCTATTGGTAATACCCACAACATTTCTCTCTAGTAGTTCCCAGTTGTTTAAAGAAAGAATGTTTATTTAAATTTTAATATATTGATACAATGCTTAGCCATTGTTTTTGATGAGTATTTAAAAATATTAGCCTCATTTAAATAATAGAAATCACTATACATATTATTATTATGGCCTTGATTTCTTCTCATACATATTTCTTCAAATTTTCTTTAGTTTTCACTCTTTATGGCAGGATATTTTAGTACATACATTATGCTTTAAAATTTAAATACTAAAATTTGTTCTTTTTCAATCTTGTCACAAGAAGCTTTTTATTAGTCACCTACCATATGCCAAGTACTGTGGTAGTCACTTGAACTACAAATTCAAAAATGAAATGGTCACTTGTCTCATGAAATGAGCATTCTATATGGGTCCTTATGTAGGGGACCTTACATACACTTACACTCACACACATACATACACACACAGGAAATAAAAGCAAGATAATTTGGGGTGAGGTGCCAACAGCTAGGAGGAATCAAGAAAGGAATTGAAGGCCAGGAGGAGTTTTAGTTGAATTTCAATAGAAATTAGAGATTCTTAGAGGCATAAATAAAGAGGGAGTTAATTCTAGACTTTGATGCATCCTGTTAAAAAGCATGGAGAGTGAAAGGGTATTTGAAATGTAAGGAAGATAAGAGTTGAATTTTGGCTCTATATGAAAGGCAACAAAGCACTCTGGCATCAAGGACAGTCATTGAATGTGGGACAAGTCATTTATTTTAATTAAATAATAGATTTTTATTGAGGCCTTTTGTTTCTTAAAAATAAACAGGTTTTTCCTGCTGATGGACACCCTCCCAGACAGGCATCCCTTATAACAATTTTTTTTAAAGAACAAAGAGAGAAATCAGAAAAAATGATCAAAACATCAAAAATCTGAAAATGTCTGTGATATTCCATACATATGGACCCAACATGGTGGAGTTTTTCCATCTTCTACTTCCTCCCTCATTTTGATTCAGGTGAGATGATGCCTTAGTTTTCAAAATGTACATTTCTCTGGTTACTAGTGATTTGGGGCTTTAAAATGTTTCTTATTATGTAATTCTTGTTTTTAAATCTGTTGAATAATAATAATAATAAATAAGATCAGTAATAATCTTAAAAACTATGTTCATAAGCTTTGGAAAATTACCTGTTGGGAAATGCATCTTAACCCTATTGTTTTTTGTCCGTTCCCTATAATGTTTGGTTATCATAAATATATCAGATATTTTTAATATAAAGCCCTTTTATTTTGTAAATTTTCTTCTTGTTTTAGTTGTATTGATTTAAGTTGTTTTTAGAAATTTTGTTACATTGTAGACAGATTAGTTTGAGTTATATTCATAATTGTATTGTACCAGTATGATCCAACTATGAATATCGACAAAAATTAAAATAATTTCTGCTCTTGAAGAGATTACAATTATTGAGGGAGATGTTTGTTTACAAGTACATACAGAATTAAGACAAATTTAATACAATACTTTATTCTTTGGTTGTGACTCATGGACTATTTCAATGACTGAAAAATTAAAACTGAGCATCATCCAAAAGGAAAATGAAAAATACATGGTCAGTATGAGCTGGCTACAATATAAACAAATGAAGAATTTCAAAGAAGAATTTTTGTACAAGAAGTCATTGCAGAGATTTGTAACAGGAAGCAACCTTGTGAATTTTTAGATAGATGCTTTTGATAATATTCAAAGAAGATTTTATCTTTCCTAATGTTTTGATGGTTCCTACAATATAGTTTAAGTACTATATTTTATTAAATTATTTCTACCCATTTATTTGTTGATAAAATTTTAATAGACGATGTTATTAATGTGGTTTATTATGTTAATAACGTCCTAAGGTTAAATCATCCCTTTAAGCATTACTGTTCTAAATCCTACTTAGTCATATAGTCATAATGAACTATATTTCTGTATATATTAATGAAGTTTTTTGCTAATATTTTAGTTAATATATCTGCCTCATTGTTCACTAAAATTACAGGCCTTTCTCCCCCCTACATTATCTTTTCTTTTCCCCATTTTTTCTTAGAAATATATTGTTTATTTACTTTTTAGTTTGCAACATTCAGTTCCACAAGTTTTTGAGTTCCAAATATTCTCCCCCCTCCTTACCCCTCCCTGCCAAGACAGTATGTGATCTGATATAGGTTCTACATATACCTTCACATTAAACTTATTTTCCCAATAATCAAGTTGTAAGGAAGAATTATAACTGATGAAATGAATCCTGAGAAAGATGAAACAAAACCAAAAACAAAATAAAATTTTAAAAGATGGAGCAAATAGTATGCTTCAGTTGGAATTCAGAATCCATAATTCTTTCTCTGGATGTGCATAGCTTTTTTCCATCATGAGTCTATTGGAGCTGTCTTAGTACCTTGCATTGTTGAGAAGAGCCAAGTGTATCAAAGTTAGTCATCACCGGAGAGATGTGTCTGTGGTTGTGTACAATGTTCTCCGGGTTCTGCTTCCTTCTTTCATCATCAAATCATATAAGCTTCTCCAGGTTTCTATGAAGTCCATCTGCCCCTCAATTCTTACAGTCCAGTAGTATCCAATTACATTCATATACCACAATTTCTTAAGCCATTCCCAAATTGATGGGCATCCCCTTGAATTCCAATTCTTTGCCACCACAAAAAGAGCTGCTATAAATATTTTTGTACAATGGGGTCCTTTCCCCCCTTGTATGATCTCTTTGGAACATAACCCTGGAAGTGGTATTGTTAGCTAAAAGGGTATGCATATTTTTATACCTCTTTGGGCATAGTTCCAAATTGCTCTCCAGAATGAATGGATCAGTCCACAACTTCACCAATGCCATAGTGTTCCAATTTTTCCACCTCTCCAGCATTTATCATTTTCCTGTTAGCCAATCTGACAGGAGAGATGTGGTATCTAAGAGTTCTTTTGATTTGCATTTTTCTCATCAATAGAGATTTACAGCATTTTTTCATATGACCATAGATATCTTTAATTTCTTCCTCTCGAAATTGCCTGTTCATATCATTTGACCATTTCTCAATTGGGGAATGACTTATATTCTTATAAATTTCACTCAGTTCCCTGCATATTTTAGAGATGAAGCTTTTGTCAGAGATACTAGCTGTAACAATTCTTTCCCATTTTTCTGCTTCTCTCCTAATCTTGGTTGCAAAGGCTTTATTTGTACAAAAAATTTTCCATTTAATGTAATCAAAATTATTAATTTTGCATTTCATGATGCTGTCTATCTCTTGTTTAGTCATGAATTCTTCCCTTCTCCAAAAGTCTGTTAGCTAAACTATTCCCTTCTCTCCCAAGTTGCTTATAGTATCAGCCTTTACATCTAAATTGTGAACCCATTTTGACTTTATTTTGGCATATGGAGTAAGATTTTGGTCTATGCCCAATTTTTGCCATACTATTTTTCAGTTTTCACAGCAATTCTTATCCTAGAAGCTGGACTCTTTGGGTTCATCAAAGAGTAAGTTACTATATGCATTATCTACTGAGAATTTTGTGCCTAACCTATTCAACTGATCCACCACTCTATTTCTTAGCCAGTACCAAGTAGTTTTGATGACTGCTGCTTTATAATACAGTTTAATATCTGGTATGGCTGGGCCTCCTTCCCTAGCATTTCTTTTCATCAGTTACCTTGATATTCTTGATCTTTTGTTCTTCCAGATGAATTTGGTTATTATTTCATCTAGCTCTGTAAAATAAATTTTTGGCTATTTGATTGGTATGGCACTAAATAAGTAAATTAATTTAGGTAAAATTGTCATTTTTATTACATTATCTCAGCCTCACCGTGAGCAAATAATGTTTTCCCATTTATTTAGATCTGACTTTATTTGTATGAGAAATGTTTTGTAATTTTGTTCATATAGTTCCTGGGTTTGCCCCAAACATTTTATAGTGTCTACAATAACTTTAAATGGAATTTTCTTTCTATATCTTGCTGTTGGACTTTGTTAGTATTATATGAGAATTACATGGATTTATGTGGGTTTATTTTATATCCTGCAACTTTGCTGAAGCTATTTATTATTTCAAGTAGTTTTTACTTGATTCTCTGGGATTCTCTAAGTATATTATCATATCATCCACAAAGATTGGTGACTTAGTTTCTTCTTTGCCTATTCTAATTCCTTCAATTTTTTTTCTTCTCTTATTGGTAAAGTTAACATTTACAGTACCAAATTGAATAATAGGGGTCGTTATGGTCATCCTTGTTTCACCCATGATCTCATTGGAAATGCATCTAGCTTATCCTCATTACATATAATGCTTCCTGATGGTTTTAGGTAGATGCTTCTCATAATTTTAAGGAATTCTCCACTTAAGGAATATTCCATATTATTATTTATGTTTTCTGGTGTTTTGAAATAATCATTCAGTTTCTGCTATTTTTGTTGTTGATGTGATCAAATATGCTGATAGTTTTCCTAATATTGCACTAGCTTTGCATTCCTGGAATAAATCCTACCTTGTAATAGTGATAGTGTATTATTCTCATAATAAGTTGCTGTAATCTTTTTGCTAATATTTTATTTAATTTTTTTATTTATATTCATTAGGAAAATGAGTCTATAATTTTCTTTCTCTGTTTTGGCCCTTTCTGGTTGAGGAATTAGTACCATATTTGTGTCACAAAAAGAATTTGGTAAAACTCCTTCTTCACCCATTTTCCCAAATAGTCTAAAGTATGGGAATTAGTTGTTCTCTGAATGTTTCAAATAATTCACATGCAAATACTTCTGGCCCTGGAGATTTTTTTCCAAGGGAGTTCATTGATGGCTTATTCAATTTCTTTTACTCACATGGGATTATTTAATTATTTTATTTCCTCTTCTGTCAATCTGGGCAACTTATATTTTTGTAAATATTCATCCATTTCCCTAAGATTATCAAATTTGTGGGCATAGAATTGGGCAAAATAATTCCTAATTATTGTTTTAATTTCTTCTTCATCGGAGACAAATTCACCCTTTTCATTTTTGATAACACTAATTTGGTTCTCTTCTTTCTTTTTTAAAGTCAAATTGTCCAAAAATTTGTCAATTTTATTGTTTTTTTTCATAAAACCAGATCTTAAATTTATCTATTAGTTCAATAGTTTTATTGATTTCAATTATATTATTTTCTCCTCTGGTTTTGAGTACTTATAATTTGGTATTTAATTGGAGATTTTGAATTTATTCTTTTTCTAGCTTTTGCAGTTGCATGTCCAACAACTTGATCTCATTTATTTTATTCATGTAACCATTCAGAAATATACAACTTCGCCTAAGAACTGCTTTCACTGCATCCTATAAGTTTTGCAATGTTGTCTCATTATTGTAATTCTCTTGAATGAAGTTTCTGGTTGTTTCTGTGATTTGTTGTTTGCCTCACTTACTCTTTAGGATTAGATTATTTAGTTCCCAATTAGTTTTTAGTCTATCCTTCCATGGCCTTTTATTACAAATAATTTTTATTGCATCATGATGTGAAAAGAATGCATTGACTATTTCTGACTTTCTGCACTGAATTGTGAGGTTTTTATGCCCTAATACATGGTCATATTTTTGTATGTGCCATGTACCACTGGGAAAAAAAGTATATTCCTTTCTATCTCCATTCAGTTTTCTCCAGAGGTCTATCATAATTACCTTTTCTAAATTTCTATTCACCTCCTTAACTACTTTCTTGTTTATTTTGAGGTTAGATTTATCAAGGTCAGAGAGGGGGAGTTTGAGGTCCTCCACTAGTACAGTTTTGTTGTCTATTTCTTCCTATAACTACTTTAACTTTTCATCTAAGAATTTGGATTCTGTACCACTTCCTGCATATATGTTAAGTAGTGATATTACTACACTGTCTATGGTGCCTTTTTAGCAGGATATAGTTTTCTTCCTTATCTCTTTTAATTAGATCTATATTTGCTTTTGCTTTGTCTGAGACTAGGATTGCTAACCCTGCTTTATAGGTCATCTGAAGCATAATATATTCTACTCCAGCCTTTTACCTTTACCCTGTGTGTATTCTCCTGTTTCAAATGTGTTTATTTTAAAGAGCATATTGTAATTATAGTTTTTAATCAATTCTGCTATCTGCCTCCCTTTTATGGGTGAGTTCATCCCATTGACATTCACAGTTATGGTTACTATCTTGGTCTTTTTTCCATCCTATTTACCCCTTTGTTTATGTTTTTATTTCTCCATTCCCCCTTCCCTTCCTCAAAAGAGTTTTGCTTTTGACCACTACCTCCCTCCACATTCCCTCCCTTTCAGTTCCCCCCTTATCTTACCCTTTCCCCCTTACTACTTCTTCCCTTCCTTCATACCACTCCCCCTTTTCTTTCCCCTATCACCTCCTCATGCTTGTAGGACAAGTTTGACTTCTATACTTATCAGGATATGTTATTCCCTCATTGAACCAAATCCAATGAGAGTAAAGCTCAAGCACTTCTCTTTTCCCTCCCTTCTTTCTGTCTACTATAATATATTTTTATGCCTCTTCATGAGATGTAATTTATCCTTTTCTATCTCCTCCTTACCTCTTCTCCCAGACCAATCCCTTTTCACCCTTTAATTATATTCTTTATCTTCGCATCAGTTAACTTATACTCACATCCTCCATCTACGTATATCCCTTTTCATTGTCATAATAACTATATGATTCTCAATATTAACATATATAGAACATATATAAAACAATACAGTCCTGTATAAGGATGTAAACAATTTGCCCTTATTGAATAAAAAGATTTTTCCCTTCCCTGTTTACCTTTTTGTGTCTCTCTTGAGTTTTGCATTTGTAGATCAAATTTTCCACTGAGCTCTGGTCTTTTCATCAGGAAGGACTGGAATTCCCTTATTTCATTGAATGTCCATCTCCTTGCCTGAAAAAGTACGCTCAATTTTGCTAGGTAGTTGATTTTTGATTGTAGTCCAAGCTCTTTGCTTTATGGAATATCATATTCCAATCCTTCCTGTCTTTTAATATAGATGCTGTGAGGTCCTGTGTGATCTTGACTGTAGCTCTGTAATATTTGAATTGTTTCTTTCTGGCTGCTTGCAGTATTTTCTCCTTGACCTGATAATTCTGGAATTTGGCTACAATATTCCTTGCAGTTTTCAGTTTGGGATCTTTTTCAGGGGGTGATTGGTGGCTACTTTAGATGACTATTTTACCCTCTCATTCTATGACCTTGGGCAATTTTCTTTGATGATTTCTTGGAAGATGCTGTCCAGGCTCATTTTTTCATCATGGCATTCTAGTAGATGAATAATTCTTAGATTGTTTCTCCTGGATCTATTTTCCAGGTCTATTGTTTTTCTGATGAGATATTTTACGTTTTCTTCTATTTTTCATTCTTTAGATTTTGTTTGACTGATTCTTGATTCCTCATAGAGTCATTAACTTCTACTTTCCCAATTCTAATTTTTAATGAATTGTTTTCTTCATTTAGCTTCTGTTCCTCTTTTTCCATTTGGCTAATTTTACTTTTCAAGGAGTCGTTTTCTCCAATCAGATTCTGAACCTCCTTAACCATTTCATCAATTTTACTTTTTAAAGATTTGTTCTCATCAGTGAATTATCTTCCCGTTTTTTCTTTTGCCTCTCTAATTTGGTTTTTAAAATCCTCCTTGAGCTCATCCAGGAATGCTTTTTGGGCTTGTGAGCAGTTCATATTCAGTTTTGAGGTTTCAGGTGTGGGTATAGTGTCAATGCTGTCCTCTTCTGAATTCGTATTTTGATCTTCTCTGTCCCCATAATACGATTCAATGGTCTTTTTTTTTTTTTACTTTTCTAGATTCCTTCTTCATGTGGTTGTTTTTTTCCTGGCTTTTTAGTGGATCTCTGCTTCTGGGGCCCAGGGTGCTCTGTCCCAAACTTTTTGTGCTAGGGACTGAATGTCTTGTTATTGGATTTGTGTGCTGTGGCCTCTGGTTTTGTCACCTAGAAGCTATATAGTGCTGCTGTTCACCTGGTGCTGATCTGGAGTTGGTTGGTGTGTGCTAAGGATTGAGGCCCAGTAAGGTCTTCTGAGTTTTCCTGGGATGTCACTGTATAGGATGTGAGGGAAAGGTGGTTTGGCTGCTAGAAGTCTTCTCTTCCCCTAGGGCTGCACTATAGCATGAGTAGTCTCAGCCATTGTCTGTGCTGGTGTCTGCAGCTACCCCTGGCTGTGCAAAGGCATGCCTGGGTCCTGGTGTTGGTGTTTGCTAGCTCCACCCCCCGGGGCTCTGGAACTCCTGCTGCTCGTCTGTCAACATAGGGCCTGCTGCAATGCCTCCCTTCCTGTACTAGTCTCCTTCTGCCACCACAAGAGAGGCATTTCCCCAGCCTCCCAGGCTATAAGATTACTGAACCTCTCCTTCTGGCTCCTATTCCAAGATTCCTCCTAGGGCAGTATTCTCTTGGTTTATTCAAGGGAGGGGTGAGAGTCATTTTACTTGGTCATCAAGGCTCCTGGAATTTCAAGAAGGTGAGTTTCATACCTTTAGACTGTGGGGCTGAATGCTTCAGCAGTAGCTTCTGCCACTGCTGTAGGG
Organism: Trichosurus vulpecula; assembly: GCF_011100635.1. Lineage (NCBI taxonomy): Eukaryota > Metazoa > Chordata > Mammalia > Diprotodontia > Phalangeridae > Trichosurus > Trichosurus vulpecula. Next base: position 197,331,827 of record NC_050579.1, read on the forward strand.
TCTACGCTGCTAACTCACATAGCCCCAAAAGACTCCCATCCTGGGCTGAGAGGCCTGGGGATCACCACCAGAGTAGGAAGTTTAACCCTGGATCTTTTCCCACTCTTGCTCTGGTATGGTTTTGTTCTGCACACCCAGCCCTGCCCCAGCCTGATTTGCTGCCTGAATTCTGCTGCTGCTACCATTCTGGTGTGGTCGGGTACAGCTCCCCATGCCCAGCACTCTCTCAGCCTATAGCTCCATTCAATTGGCCCTGGAAATTCTCCTGGGCTTGAAGTCTGCCACACTCGGTCTCCTAGTTTCTTCTACCTCTCTCGAATCTGCTCAGATTCACTTTTCAAGAGGTATCTGACAGAATTTGTAAGAGAGCTCTAGGAAGTCACTGTTTTCACTCAGCCATCTTGGCTCCACCCTGCCCCGCCAATATCTTTTCTTGATTTCCATATTAGGACCATAAGTGTCTCAGTGAAAGACCTTGGTAGGATCCAAGTTTATTTTGAAAAGTCTAGGCAACATGAGGATTATTTTTTTTCAATATTTGACAGACTTTGCTAACAAGTGTTTCAAATCCATGTGTTTTTTTTCTATTTGAGTTCATTTATGGCTTGTTGAATTTCTCTGTGATTTAATTTAGTCCTTTATCTTTTCTTAAATTGGTAATTTTCTATTTTGGTACATGTCAATTAAATTTACCCTTTTTTTGTTTTCTTGTCATATCATCATTAGGTACAACAGTTTGTGGTAATTATTTTCTATGTTCACTGTGAATCCTCCTCAGTTTTAATTTTGATAATTTCTTTCCCTTTGTCTTTTAAAACTACAAATTAACTTTTCTTATCTTCTGGAAAGAAGATTCTAGCTTTCTGTTTGTTTTTAATATTTGAAATTTATCTTTGCTTTGATTTTTGTACTTTCTTTGGGATTATTTTGTAATTGTACGCTGAAATTTTTATTCCTGTAGTTTTCCCTTTCTAAAATAAGTGGTCAGTGGGTGACCACTATCATTTGGTTTTCCTGTATCTCATAAATTATGTTATATCACTACTTTAAATCCTTTAATAGATCTAGTTTATCATCAACTTATATATTGCCTCCAATGATACAAATTATAACTGACCCAAGCCTTTTATTTTATGTAACTAGTTTGTGTCATACAATAAATCCTCCAGAGGGTGTCTGTCCAATGTACTGTGGACCTTCCTGTAGGTCTCAAACTTATTTTAATACCCATGGAGACTATTGCCTACACCTTGATGTTCACATCACTGCTTGAGCAGTCTTTTCTCAATTCTGGTCTCCTACACAATCCTTTATTGATTATATACTTTTGCAGCCTATTCACATACACCACGAAACTCTGTATTGCCTTGTTTGCTACCACTATTGTTTTGTGAGCTAGAAATTTGTAGGTATATAGAAGCACCACTTAAAGTGATATTGAAAAGGTAAACAAGTTTCATGGGGAAGCTTGAGATTGTAAATATCATGGACAATTTCCCAAAGACAATCCAGCTTGATCTTTGTCAAGACTGACTAAGATCACCAATAACTCTGGTCAGTGGAAGTGAGAAAGGGAAATGCACCAGGAGGAGGAGGGAGGAAATAGAAGAATATGGAAAATTATCTCATATAAAAGGGGCTCACAAGGAAAAAATAGAGTGGAGGAAGAAATGCAAGGGTAGGGAACATTTTGATCTTATTCTCATGTTAACTGATTCAAAGAGATAACATACACTCATTCAAGTGAGTATTGTAATGTAATTAGGGTGGGGTATTTTTTTGCTGTTTTCAATTTTGGGGCACTGAGGTAATCAAGTGCCTTTGATGAGTCTGGCCCTTGTTTCTTTCTTTTTTTAATATTTATTTTTATTTTTAGTTTACAACAGATGGTTCTACATAATTTTGAGTTCCAGATTTTCTCCCCTCCCTCCCCAAGATGGCATGGAATCTCATATAACTACCACTAATGACTTTGCATTGAATTAATTTATACACTAGTCAAGTTGTGGATACGAATTATGACCAATGGAATGAATCATGAGAAAGAAGAAACAGAACAAAAAAAAAGACCAACCCAAAAACAAAAACAAAAGAGAAGAGAAAAAGGCAAGCATGAAGTGTGCCTCAATCTGCATTCAAACTTCATAGTTCTTTCTCTGGATGTAGATAGCATTCTCCATCATGAGTCCTTTGGAGTTGTGCCTGCACCTAGTGTTGCTGAGAAGATTGAATCAAGAGTCTTTGACCTACTTAAGAAACAGGAAGGCATAGTTCACATAAGTTTGAGTTACATAGTTGTGATACCTGAAGAAGATTCACATTGTTTTGAGTCACATCATTGTGATGCCCTCTGACCCTGAATAGGGTACATAAACTCAGAGGTTAGCATTTTGTGTGGGGCTCTCACTTACTGAAATAGAGTTGTGTGATTTGACCAGACAAGACCCTGGGTAGCCATTATTAAGGAGACCACCAGTTTGGAAAACCCAGATGTTGGTGCTTCTTTCTCTGGCAACTGTTGGCATATTGCTTGGACAGACAGCTAGAAGCCTGTCTGCTGATTCATGTTTATTTGCTTTGTTTGTATAATGTATGTTTGTAACTTGTGTTTGTATTCTCTCTGAACTTCAGGGTGCTGGCTTTTCCTCCTGAACTAAATGAATGATATATGTATGTTTAATTAAAGTAAGATTGTTAACCCCTTAAAGTTACCTTCCTTAGAAAAGCAAATCAAAGAACCTACGCTGGCAGCCTTCCTGTGTGCTTTTGTTGTTAGTCTTGCACAGCCACAGTAATAGCAAGCCACATTGCTGTTACAGGTATACAAATTTATCTTGTCCAATGGGAAAGTATGGGGGGGGAAGGGGAGTTGAAGCAAAGGAGGGTAGATTAAGTGAGGCTGTGGTCAGAAGCAAAACAGGCCCTTACGAAGGCCAGGGTAGAAAAGAGAAAAGGATAAACAAAACAAAATAGAATGGAGGGATAAATACAGAAGTCATAACTTGGAATGTGAATGGATTGAACTCACTCATGAAGTAGAATCAGAGAGCAGAATGGATTAGGAACCAAAGCCCAACAATATATTGTTTAGGAGAAACACACTTGAAATAGAAAGATACATAGAGTTAAAATAAAGGCCTGGAACAGAATCTATTATACTTCAGCTAAAGTAAAAAAGGCAGGATTAACAATTATGACCTCAGACAAAGAAAAAGCAAAAATAGACTTAATTAAAAGAGATAATCATAGAAACTATAGCAAGAAACAACAAAAACAATGTCAACAGAATGAAAAAATAGAAGAAAGTCTGAAATATTTGAGTAGAAAAAGAACTGATATTGAAAATAAATCAAAGAGATATAATTTAAGAATTATTGGATTGCCTGAAAGTCATGATCAAAGAAAAAGCCTAAACACCATATTTCAAGAAATTGTAAAAGAAAACTATGCCAGTATCTTAGAACAAGAGGGGGAAATAGAAATTCAAAGAATCCAACAATCACCACCTTAAAGAGATGGCAAAATGAGAACCCCAAAGAATATTAAAGGTAAAATGCAGAGCTCCCAGATCAAGTATAGAATACTTCAAGTAATGAGAAAGAGAATATTTAAGTATCATACAACTAGAGTCTGGATCACGCAAGACTTAGCAGCTACCAAGTAAAAAGAGCAGAAGAAATAAGACAATATAGTAAGATACATAGAGAATTCTATAGTAGCAACAGAAAATGTAATTGTAAACATTTAATAACTTTAGAAAAGTTGCTAGATACAAACTATACATTGCTAACAAAATCAACCTGAAGAGGTAGAAAGAGAAATTCTGTTAAAAATTACTGAAGATGGGGCAGCTAAGTGGCTCAGTTAGTAGAGCACCAGCCCTGAAGTCAGGAGGACCTGAATTCAAATACAGCCTCAGACTCTTGACACACTTACTGGTTGTGTGACCTTAGGCAAGTCACTTAACCCCAATTGCCCTGCCTTCCCCCTCCAAAAAAATGAAAAAAAACATTACTGAAGACAATATAAAAGACCTCAGAGTCTACTTGCCAATACAAACCCAAGAAATATTGGAAAATGATTATAAAACACTTTTCACATAAAGAAAGGCCTAAACTGGTGAAATATTCATTGCTCATAGGTAGGCTGAGGCAATACAATAATAATGACAATTCTACCAAAATTAATTTGCTTATTCAGTGGCACATTAATCAAATTACAAAATAATTATTTTATAGAGCTAGAAAAAAGATCAAAATTCATCTGAAAGAACAAAGGATCAAGAATATTAAGGGAATCAATGAAAAAAATGTGAAAGAGGTTGACTTAGCAAGACTAGATTTAAAATTATATTACAAAGCAATAATAAAAAAACAATATGGTATTGGTTAATAAATCAATTGGTGGATGAATGGAATAGATTAGGTACACAAGAGGCAATAATAAATGACCATAGTCATTTATTGTTTAATTAACCCAAAGATCTAAGTTTTAGGTAAGAACTCAACATTTGACAAAATTACTGGGAAAACTGGAAAGCAATCTGGTAGAAACTAGAAACTAACACTTCAAAGCATATACAAGATAAGGTCCAAATGGGTATATGATTTAGAGAGAAATGGTGATATCCTAAGCAACTTAGGGGAGGATGAAAAATCTTACTTGCCATACATATGAACAAGGGAACATTTTATGATTAACAAGAGATGGCATCATGGGAAGAGAAAAGGATAATTTTGACTACATGAAATTAACAAGTTTTTGAACAAATAAAACTAATGCAGCCAAAACTGGGAGGAAACTGGGAAACAAGGAAAAACTTCCACCAGGTTTCCTTGATAAAGACTTCATTTCTCAAATATATAGGGAACAGAGCCAAATTTGTAAAAAAAAAATAAGAACCATTCCCCAATTGATACACACTCAAAGTATATGAACAAGCAGCTTTCTGAATAGGAAATCAAAGCTATGAATAATAATATAAAATGCTTTAATTCACCATTGATCAGAAAAATGCAAATTAAAACAAGTAAGGTACTGCCTCATACCTATCAAATTTTCTAAAGTGATAGAATAGGAAAAGGACAAATGCTGTAGGAGATGTAGAAAAATTGACAAATTAAGGCATTGATGGTGGACTTGTGAACTGGTCCAACCATTCTGGAGAATAATTTGGAACTATGCTTGAAGGCCTTTAAAACTGTGCATACTCTTTGCCCCTGCAATAGCACTACTAAGTTTGTATCTCTAAAAGATCAAAGAAAAGGGAAAAAGATCTATTCACACAAAAGTATTTAGAGCATCTCTTTTTGTGTTGGCAAAGTATAGGAAACTGAGGGGATGTCCATCAATTAGGGAATGATTAAACAAGATGTGGTATATGAATATGATGGAATACGATTTTGCAATAAGAAAGGATGAGCAGGCAGATTTCAGAAAAACCTGAAAAGACTTACATGAGCTGATGCTAAATGAAGTGAGCAGAATGAGGAGAAAATTGTACATAATAAATGCAACATTGTAGGGAAGATCAATTGTGAGAAACTTAGCTACTCTGATAAAGACAATAATCCCAGAAAATTAATTCCAAAGGATTCATGATGAAAAACGTTTTATGCTTCCATAAGGAGAAGTGATAAACTCTGAGTGCATATTGAAGCATACTTTTTTAAACTTTATTTTTTCTTGTTTTCATGGGTAAGTTTTGTTTTGCAAAATGACTAGTATAGAAATATTTTTCATGACTTCACATGTATAATCAGTATCATATTGCTTGCCTTCTCATGAGATAGGAAAAGGGTTGGAAGAAGGAAGAAAATTTTCAACTGAATATTTTTTTAAAAAGATTGTTACAATATAGTATATTTTACAAAAATTCAAAAAAGGAAAATAGGTGAAAGAGTGAACAGAGGTAGCAGCAATGTGTTGGGAGAAATGGTATGGTATATGCACAGACATATGCACACATATGTGCATAATGATAAGCTATGATAGATAGATAGATAGATAGATAGACAGATAGATAGATAAATGAATGTGTGTAGCTCTGTGTAAGTGTATGATCATTGAAAAACCTTTGCAATTATTCCCTCTGAAAAATATTTCTTGGCTATGAGCTTTTTCATGGAAGTCTTCATGTCTTTGTTTCTCAGGCTGTAAATTACAGGGTTCATGGTTGGTGGCACCATAGTATACAACACAGACAACAATAGATCCAGAATTGTATTAGAGTCCAAAGGTGGTTTTAGATAAGCCATGGCTCCAGTTGTCACAAAGACTGTAAGAACGACAAGGTGGGGCAGGCAAGTGGAGAAGGCTTTTGACTGACCCTCTGTGGTGGGAATCTTTACCACAGTTGAGAAGATTTGACCATAAGAGATAGCTATGAAGATACAGCAGAGAATCACCAAAATGCTCCCAATAACTATTGTCACATCAACTGCAATGTGCGTCTTAGAGCAGGTGATCCTGAGTAGGGAATTGACATCACAGAAGAACTGGTGGATCTCTTTGGAGCCACAGAAAGGCAAGGAGAATGTGTTAACTGCATACATTAGACTAATCATACCTCCAGTAAGCCATGAAGCAGCTGCCATTTTCATACAAGCTTCATCTTTCATTATCATTTCATAGTGCAAAGGTTGGCAAATGGCCACATAGCGGTCATAGGACATAGCTGTGAGGATAAAAACCTCTGATGCTGCAAATAAAATCACTAAAAAGACCTGTGTTGCACACCCCAAGTAAGAGATAGAGTAACTATGGCTCATCGAATTTACTATAGATTTGGGGACAGTAACAGTAATGAAGCAAAGATCTAAAAAGGACAGGTTCTTCAGGAAGAAGTACATGGGGGTGTGGAGGCACACATCCAGAGAGATGAGGGTGAAGATGAGCAGATTTCCCATCAATGCCACCAAGTAGATCAGTAAGAAAAGCATGATATGTAAAACCTGCAGTTCCAAGGTGTTAGAAAAGCTCATGAGCAGGAATCCTGTGATCATGGTGAGGTTGGCCATATTCTCTGGCCTTGAATGTCTGCATAGAGAAAAGTAATACATGTCAATGGATGAGAACACTTATTGTGTTGGATATAAGCACACCTAAATTCCAGTTCTAAATTCCCAATGTGTGAACTTTGCCAAATCAGACCCTCTGTCATCCTTAGTTTTTTCATTTATTAAATGGGAAGACTGGATTTTTATTTGTATATTTTCTTCAGTCTTGAGGAGTATATGAATCTGTGAATAAGATCCTCACATTGAAAAAGATTATAATGAAACAATATCTCTCCAAATGTAGGTTTTTAAAGATTATAACACTCATTTTTCATAAAAGCTCTGAGCCTGAAGATGGTAAGGGGGTGAAGGAAGTGATAATGAAAATTATGAAAGTTAATAACAACTATCATTTAAATAACTCTTTGAGGTTTACAAAGTGCTTCCTAAATACCATATTATTTTATCCTAACAACAACCCAGGGAGGTAGTTGCTATTATCACACTCATTTTAACAAATGCAGAAACTTAGGCAGACAAGGGTTAAGAAACTTTCCCTGGATAACACAGATAACATCTTAGTCTGGCTTTGAAATCAAGCCCTCCTGACTCCCAGTCTGGCATTTTATAGACTGTGCCACTTTACTGTCTCCATAACAGTAGCATTTGTATAGTGTTTTAAGGCTTTTAAAAGCACTCTATGCATATTTCATTTTATCTTCAAAACAATCTTGAAAAGGAGTTACTATTCTTACCCACATTTTAAGGTATAGAAACTGAGTAAGACAGCATAAGTGACTTGGTTGGAGTAACACAGCTAGTAAGTGTCTGAGGTCATATTTGAACTCTGGTCTTCCTAACTAAACATCAAGCTCGCTATCCATTGGATCTCTGAGATAAAAATGGTTCAAGCAGCCTTATTGCCATTTTTAGAGAGTTTAACAAGGATCACAGAAGTTTTGTGACTTTTGGAGGCAACCCACCTGAACTCTGTCAATGTTCCCCTCCAAATAAAGTTTAAACAACTCCTTGAATGAAATTCTAAAGTGTCAGAGCCAACAAAAAGTCAGAGGGAGACATTTTTCCATAGTAAGACAACTCAGGAGGTCAGCAGAGGAGGTCTGTGACACAGGGGTGCAGAAGTGGGAGTTGGCTTGAAACATGGCAGGAGTACTGGCAGTGGGGCCTGGAAGCAATGGCAGCAGCAGCAGCAGCAGCAGCAGTAAAAGCTGCTCTCAGCCCAGAGACAGTAAAGGGGTTGAACAACGCATCAGAAAGTGATTACAAAGGACCCTTTGCTGGCACTGATTAGTAATAGTATTGCTCATATGCAGTTCTGGTTTGAAGTTCCAGGGTGGAGGTGACAAGAAAAAGAGGGCCCTGACCTCATCTTCAAGGCAGAAAGGAGTACTAATACTTATGGCTATAGGAGAACAGGGTACTTGGTCACAGTGTCAGGGACAAGATAGCTCTTGCAGCCACATGGCATCAAGGACTCTTCTGAATGAAGACAAGAGCACAGACCAGGAGAGCATTGACCATTGTTCTCTCCAGATCAAACCACCTTGGAAGCACTGAAACTTTCAGACCCCCAGAACTAGCTCTGAAAATAGCAGCACAAAAAAAACCTGAGGCTTGGGAAAGTCCTTCCCTACTCCCAGGTGAATAGAGCCAAATTATATTTAATGATATTTAAAGTCAAGAAAGAGGCTGGAAAAGTGAGAAAACAATAAAAAATATTGACCACAAAATGTTACTTCCGTGGCAGGGAAGACCAAAACAAATTCAGAGGAAAACAGTGTGAAAACCCCTGCAACTAAAACTTCAAAGGAAAATACAAATCAAACCTATGCCCATCAAGAATTCCTGGAAGAGGGACATGCAGGGCCTGGGGCAGCAGCAGCAGCAGCTACTCCTGGGGATTTCAGCCCATAGAAAAGTCACATACTTGAATTTCCATGAGCCATGATGGCAGAGTAAAGTAATTGATCTCATTCTTCCTTTCTTTACTTTGAAAAACCTAAAGAATATTGCTCCAGAAAAAAAAAATCCTGGAATAGTGAATCCTAGCAGTATAGCAATTTTTTAGCTAGAGAGGCTAGGGAGATTACAGGGAAGGGTCCCTTCTGTTGTGGCTTAAGGGGACCAGGGCAGGGCCAGAGTCATTCCAGCAAGCCCTACCTCAGCAGATCAGCAGGAGATGCTGAGCCCTGGTGGGGTTGGAGCGGGCAAGGGCCAACACCTGGACCCTAGGTATGCCTCTGCACAGCCAGAAGAATTAGCAGACACCAGCATGGGCATCCACCAGTGGCTGAGCCTATCCAGTCGTAGGGGAGGAGGTGACTTTCAATGGCCAGACCATCCCTTCCCCACACCTCATGCTGTGAGCCTCAGTGTAACCCTGTGAAAACTCAGAAAGACCTGGCCTTCCTTGGCACACACCAGCTAGCTCCAGCTTAGCACCAGGTGAGCAGCAGCAATATATACATATATACATACATACATATATATATATATATATACACACACATATATATATATATATGTATGTGTGTGTATATGTATGTATATATCTTTTAACTCACAGTTATAGAGGCTGCATCACATAAAGTCAGTGACCAAGACCCTAGCTCCCACCGCAAGAGGTGTGGGACAGAGCCCCCTATGCCACAGAGGCAGATATCCACTTAAAAAGCCAGGAAAAAGGCAACCACAGTGAGTGAGAAGCAGACTAGAAAATTAAAGACCGTTGAATTGTACCATGGGGAGACAGGGAAGATCAAACTATGAATTCAGAAGAGGACAGCATTGGCACTATACCCACATCTGAAACTCAAAGGGATATATGAACTGGTCTCAAGCTCAAAAAGAATTCTTGGAAGAACTCAAGAGGAATTTAAAAACCAAATTAGAGAGGAAGAAGAAAAATGACCAATGATTTAAGTAATACACATGCTAAAATGAAAAAAAAATCACTGAAGAGAACAATTTCTTAAAAAGTAAAATTGGCCAAATGCATAAGAAGGTACAGAGCCTATCTGGAGAAAATAACTCCTTAAAAGGAAAAAAAATTGACCGTTAAATGTAAAAGGAGATGCAAAAACTAACTGAAGAGAATAATTTGTTAAAAATTACAATTGAGGCATCAAGAATCAATCAAACAAAATTTAAAGAATGAAAAAATAGAAGAAAATGTAAAATATCTCATTGGGTAAACAACCGACCTGGAAAATAGATCCAGGAGGAAAAATCTAAGGTTTATTGGTCTACTGGAAAGCCATGATAAAAAAAAGAGTCTGGAAAGGATCTTCCAAGAAATCCTCAAGGAAAATTTCTTTGAGGTCCCAGAACCAGAGGGCAAAATAGTCATTGAAAAATCCACCAATCACTTCCCTAAAGAGATCCAAAATTGAAGATACCAAGGAATATTTTAGCCAAATTCCAAAATTATCAGGTCAAGGAGAAAATGCTGCAAGCAGCCAGAATATTGCATAAATACAGTCAAGATCATACAGGATCTTTCAGCTTCTACATTAAAAGATTTGAGAGATTGGAATAAGATATTTCATAAGCCAAAGGAGCTTGGACTACAACCAAGGATCAACTACCCAGCAAATTTGAGCATAATATTTCAGGCAAGGAGATGGACATTCAATGAAATAAAGGATTTCCAGACTTTCCAGATGAAAAGACTGGAGTTCAATGGAATATTTGATCTTCAAATACAGGACTCAAGAGAGGCATAAAAAGGTAAACAGGAAAAGAATTCCTAGATGAGTTAAAGACAGATGAGTGGTGAGAAAAATGAGAAAATAAAGTAGAGTGATACAAAAAATAATTAACAACTTGGTAAAAGAGACCACAAAAAACTCTGACCAAAATAACATCTTCAAAAAAAAAAGAATTGGCCTAATGGAAACAGGGACAAAAATTCACTGAAGAAAAGAAATTAAAATGCAGAACTGGCTAAATAGTAAAAGAGGCACAAATCCTCACTGAAGAAAATAAGTCCTTAAAAATTACAAGTCCAATAGAAGCAAATGACTGCATAAGACATCATGAAATAATAAAACAGAATAAAACAATAAATAAAAAGAAGAAAATGTGAAATATCTCATTGGAAACAGAACTGACCTGAAAAATATATCAATGATAGATAATTTAAGAATTATTAGAGTACTGAAAGCCATCATAAAAAAAGAATCTAGACATCTCATTTTAAGAAATTGTGAAGGAAAATTGCCCCAATAGCTTGGGGGTATGGTACCTGCAGCCTTGAGGCCCAGCATCTGTCCAGCCCAATATGACATGCCCTCCTTAGAAAAGGTGCTGTGCTCTATGAGCAAAGCAGAATTGAAGTAATTCAAAAGAAACACTAGATGTGCAAATTTAGAGAATCCACCCCACATGTTCATATGGACTATTTGTGCCTGACCTGTGGTAGAGCATTCTGGGTTCATATTTTTCTGATCAATCAGAGTCAAACACTCTCACTTGACTGTAACACAGTGATGTAATTTTGGTCCTCTTCAGCAACGAAGGACAACAATCATTTCCCGAACATTTTTCCATCTTTCCCCCGCTCTTCACTCAACCACCACAGCAGTGCAGATTCTCATCACCTGTCATCCATAGACTATTACAATAACCTCTTAATTGTTGTCCTTGACTCAAATCTTTCCTCTATTCTTCACACAGCTGCCAATTTTTCCCCTAAAGCACAAATGTGAATACATCACTCCCCTACTTGATAAACTCCAGGGCTTTGCCAATACTTTCAGAGTCAAATAGCCTTTTGCAAATAGGTTACAACATTTATTACCAGGGAGATTGCATAGTTCTCTCCTGTAGGACACACAATCAAGTAAATTGCCCTTTTTGTTTTTCCCACCGTTGTGACTCTGTTTCTCCTTTTTTCACTTGCCTGGAGTGTATCTCCTCCTCATCAAAGTATATTAGAATCATTAGTTCTTCAAATCTCAACTCAGTTGTCACCTACTACATAAGATCTTTCCTGATTCACCCAAATTCTTGAACTTCCATGTGAAATCATCTTCCAACTGTTGTGTATTATTTTTCCATATAACTATATATGCAAATTCTATATCCCTCAACTCAGTTGTAAGGTATTTGAAGGCAAAGACTGCATTCAGTTTTGTTTACTTTATATCTCCTAAGCCTATCATAATGTTTGGCCCATTGTAGGGGCTTAATTGTTGATTGATTTAATATGATTAGTCTTTCAGTGATTATTCACGTTGAAAGTTCTAAGAGGCATTGGAGATGGAATTCTAATAAAGCTGCCCCCAGCCCCAGTGTTCTAACTTCCTTATAGGCCCCACTGAACAGCAGGCCCACTGGCCCTACCTAGCCATTCACCACCCCCCCACTCAATATCCTAATTTCTTCATATATGCTTCACTGTTCACTAGAACAACAGGTGTATCCATGAACTCGTATTTCTCACAGAAACAGCAGATATATCCATGTGATGGAATCCCAGTCATTGCCTCTAGCTAGCCACTTCCCTCAGACCCATTCCTCATATTTCCCATGGAAACAGCAGGTGTGTCCGTGCATTCAACCATAACCACATCCATCTAATCTCACACAGGACCACAATATTCAGCCAATCAGAAAGTAGCACCACCAGGATGCCCAAGCAAGATATGGACCTGAAAACAATAGAAAGGACTTTCCCTAAGTAGGCACCTGATCAGTAATAGCAAAAGCTGTCCTTTAGACTTGTGATTTAATGAAGCTTATTATAATATCATTATCATACATACATAACCCCCAATGATTTTTTTTTCTGTATGCATTGTGTGTAATTGCACGTGGAGTTCCACTGTGGCTAAGACCCCAATCCTTTTATCTAATCCCTTAACAAACTCCTCTTGCCTTCTTAATACTCATAATTTCTGTTATGTAATTGCAACTTTACAAAAATCTATCTTGCTTTCTCTGAAGTTGATGGTTCCTCTTGGATCATGAGAGAACTCAGTCTCAATAAATGCTTATACTTGGATTAGAGGTGGTCTGACTCTGAATTCTTTGAGATGGTTCCACCACAACACATCATGAAACCACACCACTGGGCAGATCATTAAATCCCAGAACATAGATGCAAAAAGCCTGAAATGCTTAACTACACTATTCTATCCTGCTTTAAAATATTAACATTAAGAGTGTCATTTATTTGGTTGAGATAACATGTGGGAATAAATGTTTTGATGGAATGGTATAAAGAAGGGATGTGTAACTTTGGAATTGGGGACATCATAAAGAAAGTTAGTTATAAGAAAGTAAGGTGGTAATTGAGGAGAGAAGAGTCATCATTCAATTCTGACTAAGTAACAAGGGAGCATATGAGGCATTTGGGCACTGAAAGACTATAGAAAACAGAGTCCCCAAACTTTAAGAGATAAACTAATAAATGCAATTATTTACCTAAGGGAACCTTCACATTCTCTTCAAATTTCCCTCCACCTCCCCTGATTTTCTTACTGAAGGACTTCTTACTAGAGTCACAGATTCAAGTTGTTACAAACACCCCCTGCATATGTTCACATTGTGTTTCAAATTCTGGTCATCTCAGGCAGATGGTAGCACAGATTTTTTCTTATCTTAATTATAAACTGATATAATTATAGTTTGATATCAGAAAATAGAAGTTCATACCTTTTGACCTTTTTATGTATTCAAACCATTGCTTGAGTTTTGTGGGTCTTGTAAGTGTGGTATAATTTTTGAAAATTAGAGGAGAGTCATCTACTCAGTGGTGACATGAAAATGCAAAAAAATTCTGCTTTTGCATCTTCTAATTCCAGGTTTTAGTATGATTCTGGCATTTCCTGACTCATTGTGAGTATACTGAGGTAGAAAACCCTAGTGTCTACTTAGCTCTGATTATCTTCTCCACTTTGTAGCATTTAAAGTGTTAGGAAGAATCAAGTTAGTTAAAAATCCAGTCACATCTTCCAGAGATGCTGAGATGCTTGCCAAATTTTGCATCATTTCACTTTTCTTTGGAGTTGCAAGTTCTCCAAGTCTTGTGGGATTTTCTGAGGACAATAGAACTGGAATTCTCCTGAGTGTTACTACAGCCATTGTGTCATGAGTCCTAAATCCCTGAACAGCTCAGGCCCCAGAATCAACAGCCAGCATATTAGCCCTTCCCCTGGGAAGGGGGCAGGAGGGAGACTTGAGGCCTCTATAATTCCCCAATCCCATGACTCATCTTGGTAACTACATAGATCTCAAAGTGTCTATTGGATCACCTGTACAATTATTTTTAATTCATAGGATGAAATATAAATCAATATGTACTCCTCCCCAAATCTAGAACCAAACTAATGATTAAGTGTATTGTATTCTCCTGGAACTTTTAGAAAAAGCATAACAAGTGATACCTATGTTTTCCCTATACACTTTCATTTATTAAAAGAAATGGAGTGTACTTTATGTATAACAAATTGGCAAAAATTTTGTCTTTATGTTCCTAATGCCCAGCATAGTGCCTGATCTGACTTCTAAGGAAGCATGAGAAGTGATAATTTTATTCACTTCACTGCTTTTGATAGAGATAGTCAGCATTAGCATATGTCTTACTAATTGAAGACTCCCTTCTCCCTAAACCCACAAGCACTCATTAATGTAGACTTCTCTGTGCCAGTTTTGTGATCAATTTCTTCAATTTCTCACTGTTTTTCTCTTTTTGTTTAGGTCACTTGGAGCACACTGTTAATAAAATTTTTGCTGATATTATGTTCATAGATATTTAGTTAAACACTGTAATATTTTTCCTCCTATTTCCTGGATTTCCTTTCTTGAATATAGCTTCTTAATTTACAATGCAACCTGACCATTTTCCTACACCCTACTTTCAATAGTTCTTTTTTTTTTAAATTCCCCATCTGTAGTAATATTCTAGTCATACATTTTGTGCTACAAAGCTTCAAATATATATATATATATATATATATATTTTTTTTTTTGTTCAAATTTTATAGACATAGTCCAGGTGTGCCAGTAAATGTTTAACAATTGCCTTCCTGGAAGATAAATGTACATATAGCACAGTTTTAAATGAACACCAACATTTTCGCTATCACATTCTTTTTTTTTCTTTTTTTTTTTTGATTTTTTAAAATTTATTTAATATATTTAGTTTTCAGCATTGATTTTCACAAGAGTTTGAATTATAAATTTTCTCCCCATTTCTACCCTCCCCCCCCACTCCAAGATGGCATATATTCTAGTTACCCTGTTCCCCAGTTGGCCCTCCCTTCTGTCACCCCACTCCCCTCCCATCCCCTATTCCCTTCATTTCTTGTAGGGCAAAATAAATTTCTATGCCCCATTGCTTGTGTATCGTATTTTCTAGTTGCAATCAAAAACTTCTTTATTTTGTTTTGAAAACTTTGAGTTCCAAATTCTCTCCCCTCTTCCCTTCCCACCCACCCTCCCTAAGAAGTCAAGCAATTCAACGTAGGTCACATGCGTATCATTATATATAACCCTTCCATAATACTCATGTTGTGAAAGACTCACTATATTTTGCTCCTTCCTAACCTATCCCCCTTTATTGAATTTTCTCCCTTGACTCTGTCCCCTTTCATCTATCACGTTCTTAAGTTGAGATAATCAGCAATTTACAAATCAAAGTCTGACTTGTAGTTTTTCTGATTTTCAAGTCGTAAATCCTTATCCTGAAAATTTAATAACTAACTCTAGTAAACTATTGATTAGCTGGCTCCAACAAAGCACTACTTCTATTTCATCTTGTTTATCACCCCCACCCCCAAACTTTGAGCATTCATGTATAGACTTCTTATTCTTTTCTTGAATTTTTCTTGATACGTTAGCCAGGGTTCGGGATAATAGTTCAACTGCTACTCTCCTTCATTTAATTTAGTCATACTCAATGGAATCTAGCCTGGTGGACATGGACAGGAAATTTTCTCCCTCCATTATCCCATTTAGTTTAAAGCCTATGTGTTTCTATTTGCATATACATTCTTATCAACTTTTGTTATTTTTAGCCAGGAACCATTCTTATATATTATGTCATCATCCAGAAATATAACCCTAATCTCTGTTGCTGTCTTCTTATTTGTTCATTTATGCCATCTCTCTTTCTGACCAACTACCACTAACTTCCAGATAAGCATAAAAGCTGTAGGAATAGTAGCACCTCCTAAATCACATTTCCTTCTTCCAGCCTAGTTCTCACCATTTAACTCAAGTGGAGTTGGAGCAAGCCATCCCTACCAACGGGTCAGAAGTTTCTGCCATCCTTCAACCATCACCTGTAGGATAGGCAAGTCAGCTTTGCTGAAGCAGCAAGTCACCTTGTGCAAACCAGTTAGGTCAAACCATACCCATCACCACATTGGCCATTATCTCCTCTCAGACCCTAATAGGTTATGAACCTTGGGAAAAGCAGTCATTTCAGTACAATAATCTCAGCAATTATCTTGGGAAACAACCCCTGTGAAGATGCAGCCTGGGAACTGCTCCTTAAAATGGTATAGGCACAGTTACTGAAGACTCAGAAAAGAATGTTTTTGCCATTTATGTCATTAGCACTTCTAAATGGTTCAGTATAAGAATCAGTATCAGAAACTGCTGTCATTTTTTCAGCATACATGATTGTAAAGGCAATCAGTGAATGGGAAGATCTCCCCTGCCCATTTAGGTGGACTTCGGGGCGATGGCAGCAGGCACTACAAAAAAGCAGGACTGACCCTTGTGGAGACCGGAGAGTGCTGAGCAGGGGCTTGAGGCCAGTGGGTGGTCTTCTTGCTGGAGGGCCCTGGCATTGGGGGGTGGAGTGGGGGGTGGGGAAACACCAGTATGGCTTGGCTTGCTGCCATAATGTTTTTCTGTGGCCTCCTGGTCACTATTGTGAGATGGGCATACTGGTTTTGGAAGATTCTTGCCAGGATGTCAAATTGGGGACACTGGTCTGTGCATCTGCTATTTTTGAGTTTCAATAAATGCTTTAACTCTTCTGCCTTCTACTTAGAGAATTCATTATATCCTGTGATTCTGGATCATTCAGGCATATTCATGGTTATCTTACAAAACTTCTATATTGCATACTACTTTGCCTATGAGGTATCTTAATCTTGTGGTTGCACTGCAAAGTTGTGTCCAAGATTAGCGTTTCTTCTCTCTGTTTATGCTGTCTTTCTCTGTGACTCAACAACATCACTCACATTTGTCTCCTTTCTTCTACTCATATGACGGACAACCTAGTTCAGATATTCATCACTTTTTATTTGGGCTATCATAACAGCCTCCTATCATAACAGCTCAAGTCTCTTCCCTCTCTAGTTCTTAGTCTACATAGTTCACAAAATTATATCACTAAAGAAAAAGTCTAGTGTCACTATGCCATTATGTTGCCAAATGTAATTATGTTGCAAACATTGATTTCCTATTATTTCTGGGTAATAGAAAGTAGTGGAGGCCCATAACTGGAAGCTGAAGCCATGGTCAATTTGGATCCGGGATTACAGGTCAAATATTGCTGCCAGTCTGGGAGGCAAGCCCAGAGAAGTCAGAGAACTAGGATACAAGCCTAGGGCTAGGACTTGTACCTTATTGGGACTGCTGTTATATGGGAACTGAATTAAGCTGTGAACTCATCATCTTCTACTCCCTAGACAGAGGTAATATAAGGGAGATTAAGCCCTCCCAGGAATAGAGGGCAATGTTTTAAATTTGTTCTTGATCTGCATTTGAAACAAATATTCCTTTCTAAAAGCTAATATTATTTTTAAGTGGCTAAATTGGGGGTACAGGGGACACCTCAAATTTGTAGACTACAACTTGTAATCTGATAGTACAAAATAGACACAAATCAACCTCCTAAAATTATCAGAGAATCCTGAATGAAGGGGAAGCATAAGATACCTGGCCTTTGGGCAGTGGGAGGTCAGAGAATCACCATTAGACTAGGTTGGATAGTTCTTGTTCTTTAGTAAAGTCTTTCTACATTTTACCTCAGAGTTTACCTCAGATTTTAGAGTATTTCTATCAGTATTTTTATTCTCCATGGCTTGCTTCCTTACCCTTAGAAGATTCCACAAATGAGATTTTAGGTAGATTAGGTATTTCTTTTGCATTCTGCCATTGGCCCCTTTCTGAACTGAAGTTATTCTCAATTCTGAGCACAGTTATTAAGGTTCTTCATGTTGTCTGTCTTACTCAAAAGAACTTTTAAAAGACACATCAAATTGAATGCTAAAGCAGTGTAACAAAAAAGGTGGAGTGAAACATTTTTCTCATCCCCGTACAATTTAGGAAGTTAGGAGAGAGTTGTGGCAGTAGGGTAGGTGTGGGGTGGGTGTACGACATGGTGGCTACACCAGCTGTGAGCTTAGGAGACAATGACACCAGCGGCAACAATTTTGGGAGCTCTCACTGCCTAGAGACAACAAGGGAATTGGAAAACTGATTAGAAAGAGATTACAGGGCACCCTTTTGCTGGCACTGGGTGCAGATGATTGGCGACTCTGTTGCCCGTAAGCATTACTGGATTGCCGTTCTAGGGTGAAAATGAGCACTTGTGATTGATTGCATGGGAGAAAGGGCCCTGGTCACAGTTCCAGGGCCAAGAGGTGTACTAGTACTTTTGGTGTTATAGCAGGAAGGCAAAATTCATGACCTCAGAGAGGGCCATGGACACTCCTGAGTGGTTCAGAATTATGAAGTATAAGGAATTCTCTAGGTAGAAGGCAGACGAAGTATAACATTTAGACTCCAGAGGATCAGATTCAAGGACTAATGCCCCCAATTTGATATTGTGGCAATAATATTCCAAAACCCATAAGCCCACCTCACTGTAGCATGAAGGAAATTATAACAAAATATTATAGCAAGGAACCAAACCATACTGTAGCTCCCTCTTCATGCTAGGGCCTTCCTATAAAAGATCACTCATGAATCCTAACTCTTAGCTACACTCAGCACTCACTCCTGCAGTTGTGCTGACTCTAAGTTTCTTAATCTGTGCAACTCTCTTTTGTTCAGCACTCTCTGCTCCACACTCACTTGATACTAGCTCCCTGCTTCTAAATCCTTCTGGTCTCTGCTCTGCTGCTTCCAGTTCTATTCTGCTGCTCCAAGTTCTGGGCTCTCTTTCTTTACAATCCTAGCTGTAATCTGATTGACTAGAGCTCAGCACATATACCATTGGCTCTGGTCTTAGCAACTCCCCTTAGGGCCCTGAGGGCTTCAAGCCCACATCCAATTTAACACCTACTAAGTAGTGGTTTGGGGCCTACTTCCAAATAAAGATATAATCAGGCCTTCCCACCTAGGCCCACCTGAGCCTTATTGAATGGGTGGGGAAGATCTTTGATCAGATTAATACTACAGGCAGAAGTGGAGCAGTCTTTCCTGGGTAAAAAACAGAGTATAGACCAGGAGAGAAGTGACCACACCTCTCTTAGTATCATACCACCATGGAAGTACTGAAAACTTTCAGATCCCTAGAAGAAGCTCTGAAAACAGCATAAAAAATGTCTCAAGCTTTGCATAGTTGAACCAATGTCAAGTTAACAAAGCCCAACTTTAACATAAAGTTCAGTGAAGAAAGAGTGTGGAAAAATGGGCAACCCCTACCCCCAAAAAACAATAACAAAAGCAAAAAAAGAACATGGCAATAAAAAGCTACTATGTTAGTAGAGAAGACAAAGACATAAATGTAGAAGATAACAGTGTGAAAATAAATGCAAACAAAGTCTCTAAAAATACTAATTGGACACAAGGCCATAAACCATTCCTGAAAGAAGTAAAGAAAGAGATGAGAGGCAGAGGAAAAAAATGAGAGTGGTGCAAAATGATTACAAAATTATGAAAGAAACCAGAAAAGTGCCAAGGAAAGTAATACCTTTAAAAACAGATTTTGCCTAATGGTAAAAGAGGCACAAAAATTCACAAGAAAGAATTGTAAAAGCAGAATAGGTCAAATGGAAAAGGAGGTAAAAATGCTGACTAAAGAAAATAATTCCTTAAAAATTAGAATTTTGTAAGTGAAACCTTATGATTCCATGGGACTTCAAGAAACAATAAAACAAAGCCAAAAGAATGAAAAAAAATAGAAGAAAATGTGAAATATCTCATTGGAAAAACAATGGACCTAGAAAATTCATTGAGGAATGATAACTAAAGAATTGTACTGCCTGGGGGGGCAGAGCCAAGATGGGGGCTAGAAAGCAGGGACTTGTGTGAGCTTCCTGCCAGGTTCCTCCAAAAACCTATAAAAAATGGTTCTGAACAAATTCTAGAGCTGCAGAACCCACAAAATAGCAGAGAGAAGCAGGGCTCCAGCCCAGGACAACCTGGATGGTCACTGGATGAGGTCTATCATGCATGGAGCTGGGAGCAGAGGGGAGCTGAGCCCAGCACAGGCAGTGGCAGAACCAACCAGACCAGGAGCCGGGCAGAACGGGCCCTAGCACCCTGAATCAGTGAGCTGTGGCAGTTACCAGACTTGTTAACCCACAAACACCAAAGACAACAGAGAAGGTTAGTGGGAAAAGCTGCTGGGACAGAGTAGAAAGAGTTCATGTTTCAGCCACTGCCCTAGGGACAGTGAGGTTGGTGCAGCTACAGAACTACAGCTGCAGGTGCTTCTGGCCCCTGACCCACCTGGTGGGAGGAATTAAGTGGTGGATCAGAGAAGGAGTGCAGAGCCTGCTTAAGGTCTGAGTCAGGTCCAGGTTGGCAGTTCTTGGGGAGGGAGGAGTGCTGGTGTGGCAGAGCTGGCTGTATAGAAATACCTCTGCAAACAACAACGCATCCCCTCAAACTTAGAAAAAAGTACTCTTTACAATCATTCATACCATGACAAAAAACTCAAGGGTCAATTAAATTGGCTGGGAACATGGCCAGGCAGCGAAAACACACTCATATTCAGTCTCAGACTTTGGAATCTTTCTTTGGTGACAAAAAAGACCAAAACATACAGCCAGAAGGAGTCAACAAAGTCAACGAGCCTACAACAAAAGCCTCCAAGAAAATCACGAGCTGGTCTCAAGCCATGGAAGAGCTCAAAAAGGATTTGAAAAAGCAAGTTAGAGAAGTAGAGCCAAAATTGGGAAGAGAAATGAGAGTGAGGCGAGAAAACCATGAAAAACAAGTCCATGACTTCCTAAAAGAGAACTAAAAAATACTGAAAAAAAATACTGAAGAAAACAACACTTTAAAAAGTAGGCTAACTCAAATGGTAAAAGAGCTCCAAAAAGCCAATGAGGAGAAGAATGCTTTGAAAGGCAGAATTAGCCAAATGGAAAAGGAGGTCCAAAAGACCACTGAAGAAAATACTACCTCAAAATTAGATTAGAGCAAGTGGAAGCCAGTGACTTTATGAGAAATCAAGACATTATAAAACAAAACCAAAGGAATGAAAAAATGGAAGGCAATGTGAAATATCTCATTGGAAAAACCACTGACTTGGAAAATAGATCCAGGAGAGATAATTTAAAAATTATTAGACTACTTGAAAGCCATGATCAAAAAAAGAGCCTAGATATCATCTTTCAAGAAGTTATCAAGGAGAACTGTCCTGTTATTCTAGAGCCAGAGGGTAAAATAGAAATTGAAAGAATCCACTGATTGCCTCCTCAGAAAGATCCCAAAAAGAAAACTCCTAGGAATATTGTTGCCAAATTCCAGAGCTCCCAGGTCAAAAAGAAAATACTGCAAGCAGCCAGAAAGAAACAATTTGAGTAATGTGGAAACACAATCAGAATAACACAAGATCTGGCAGCTTCCACTTTAAGGGATCAAAGGGATTGGAATATGATATTATGGAGGTCAATGGAGCTAGGATTAAAACCAAGAATCACCTACCCAGCAAAACTGAGTATCATGCTCCAAGGCAAAATATGGATTTTCAATAAAATGGAGGACTTTCAAGCTTTCTCAGTGAAAAGTCCAGAGCTGAATAGAAAATCTGACTTTCAAACACAAAAATCAAGAGAAGCATGAAAAGGTAAACAAGACAGAGAAATCACAAGGGACTTACTAAAATTGACCTGCTTTGTTTACAATCCTACATGGAAAGATGATGTGTATAATTCATGAGACCTCAGTATTAGGGTAGCTGAAGGGAATATATACATATATATGTACATATATATGTATATATTTATTCATTTATATGTACATATATATGTTGAATATGAATATGAATATGAGTTGAATATGAAGGGATGATATCTAAAATAAATAAAATCAAGGGAAGAGAGAGGAATATATTGAGAGGGAGAAAGGGAGAGATAGAATGGGGTAACATGAATGTGGCAAGAAAAAGCGGTTCTGTAGGAAGGGAAGAGGATTCAGGTAAGGGGGAATGAGTGAATCTTGCTCTCATCAGATTTGACCTGAGGAGGGGTAAATACCATACACACTCAGTTGGGTATGTTACCTCACAGGAAAGAAGGAGGAAGGAGATAAAAAAGGGTCGATGATAGAAGGGAGGGCAGATGGGGGAGGAGGTAATCAAAAACAAAGACTTTTGAAAAGGGACAGGGTCAAGGAAGAAATTTGAATAAAGGGGGATAGGATAAGAAGGAGCAAAATATAGTTAGTCTTTCACAACATGAGTATTGTGGAAGGGTTTTACATAATGATACACATGTGGCCTATGTTGAATTGCTTGCCTTCTTAGGGAGCGTGGGTAGGGAGGGAAGAGGGGAGAGAATTTGGAACTTAAAGTTTTAAAAGAAAATGTTCAAAAAAAAGTTTTTGCATGCAACTACGAAGTAAGATAAACAGGCAATGTGGCATAGAAAGCTATCTTGCCCTACAAGAAAGTAAGGGAAAAGGGGATGGGAGGGGAGTGGGGTGACAGAAGGGAGGGCTGACTGGGGAATGGGTCAACCAGAATATATGCCATCTTGGAGTGGGGGGAGGGTAGAGATGGGGATAAAATTTGTGATTTCAACTCTTGTGAAAATAATTGCTGAAAACTAAAATGTATTAAATAAATTATATAAATAAATTTAAAGAGTTGTACTTTTAATTTCTAAATTGATGACTTTAGAGATTTCTATCATAGAAATCAGAAAAATTAGTTTCTCTGGCTTGGCAAATTCTTGGCCTCTCTAGGAAGACTATTTAAAACACACTATATTGAAATGAACATTGAATTATCACTCAGAGAGCAGTAAATAGTAGAAATAGCTCTGTTTTCATTCTTTAACAGTTTTCCTGAATCATAAATTAATTTGTTAGAAATTAACAATTAAGTTGTGCCACATATTACTACTAGTGAGGTACTAGGGGACTCATTAAAAATGTTATTCATCCAATGATTAAATAATTTTTAATGTGACATTCATTGCACGTTTGTGCTTCTGCAGTCCTTGTTGCCAGAGAGAAAGGACTTTATTATGGTGTCTTAAGTGTTTTTGAATGAACTCCACCTGCTAGTTCATATAATTATGAACAATGTGATCATGGGAGACTGAGTCCCATAACAATGCCATGAAACAAACTTTAAGAAAATTTTCCTTTTGGAGAGGGTACTGAAGCTCAAGATTTCTGGTAAAATTATTATGATCTCTGAACTGCTAAAACAATGACCTTTATCCACTTCTCATCCTTCTTGACCTCTTGGCACCCTTTGGCACTTTTGACAACCCTCTCCTTGACTTTTGTGGAATGGCTCTTTCCTAGTTTCTCTCCTACCTGCCTGACTACTCCATTTCAATCTCATTTGATAGAATATTATCCATCTCCTTGCCTCTAAGCGTGGCCATTCCTCAAGCATCTCTTCTGGACTCTTTTCAATAAGCACTATTAAACAACTACAGTGACTGGGATTATTGTACAACACTGGGTATATAAATGAAAGACAAACCAACCTCTACCTTCAAAGTACTAATTTCTTTCTCGTTAGTCCACATTTTATTTTTCCCTTGGTGATCTCATCAGCTTCCATGAGTTTAATAATCATCTTTGTAAACATGACCAAAATCTATATATCTAGCCCTAGTCTTTTTCCTGAACTTCAGGTCCACATCACCAAATAACCCCTGGGTAACTCCATCTGTATGTCCTATTTGCAATACAAATTCAACATTCCAAAATGAAATTCATTGCCTTTTATTATATATCAAGACCTCCACCAAATTACCTTTTTTTTATTAAGGATTCTATTATCTTTACAGTCGCCCAGATTCACCATGTAAGAAATACTCTTAACCCTTCCCTCTCACTTGCCCCCACATTTAATCACTTGTCAAATGCTGTATATTTTGCCTATATAACATTACTCTTATTCAACTAGTTCTCTACCTTCACAAGACACAAATTCTGATTCATGCCCTCATTGCCCCTCATTTAGACTATGGAAATGCTCTCCTCATTGATATACTTGCATCCAGCTTCTTTCTTCTCTTTTCATATACTATACAATACTGACTAAACATTTTTTAAAGCTCAAATACTCTTCTAAAAATTCAATCCGTATGTGTTACTTCCATTGTTCACAAGTCATCAGAGGCTACTTTCAATAGAATAAAATGCAAACTATTTAGAGTAGCATCTAAAGGATCCTATATAATCTGGCTCTAATTTGTCTATCCAGCTTAATTTTACTTTGTCTCATATATATATATATATATATATATATATATATATATGTATATATATATATACACACACATGCAGACATACATATATATGTACACACAGACATACACACAGATATTTATGTACTTCTTTATTTGGAGTTAGTATAAATAAATAAATATATATATGTGTGTGTGTATATATATATATAGTGTGTATATATATATATATATATATATATATATATATATGTATGTATGTATGTATGTATGTCAACACACTTCCAAAAGCTATTCTCCAATAGATAAATGGCCAATGCATATGAACAAATATTTCTCAAAAGAACTGAAAATAATAAATAAGCACATGAATGGATACTCCAAATAACTATGAATGAGAGAAATGCAAATCCAAACATCCCCAAGGTTTCTTTGTCAAAGTGGCCAAGATGACAAATGATGGGAATAGTCAATGCTGGATGGATTGTGGGAAGACAGGTACATTAGTGAATCATTAGCTGAGATATGAATCAGTGCAACCATTTTGGAAAGCAATTTGGAATTATGCAAATAAAATAACTTAAGTATGCATTCCCCTTGTTCCAGAGATTCTACTACTAGATTTATACTTCGAGGAAGCCAATGATAAGAACAAAGTGTATATATACAACATTCATCATGTCCAAGTCAACTTAAGCACATGCCCTCTGTCTGTGTATATATACCCCTTTTAAAAGTCATAAAAAAGATACAGTTCTCAAGAGTTACAAGTGTCATCTTCCCTTGTAGGGACGTAAACAGTTTGCCCTTATTAATAACATTTTGTTTTTTATGAATTTTGCCTTGATTTTCCCTGTCACCATAATAAGAATCTGTTGTCATCATCTGTTTCTGTTTTTGCTCATGGTATTTGCTTATTTCTTGGCTTTTAAAATTGAGCCCCCCTGCTGTAGCACAAGGGGCACTGATTCAAACTTCTTGTATTGGGAGCCCGGGGCCTGGTCAGTGACTTTCTGTCCTGGCGCCTCAGGTGCTGGTGGCTGGAGGCTGTGGCGGTCTGGCAGCTTAGATGGTGCTGAGCTGGGGTCAGATAAATTGAAGGTCTCAGGATGGGGATGGGGAGTCAGGCCCCTGGATGATACCTGCTTACCCAAGCTTCTTTCAAGCAATGGTAGGTATGGTTGCTGGAGGATGTCTGCTAGCTTGGAGCTGTGCCTTCTGGAGTTGTGTTTCCTGGAGTTGTGCTGGTGTACTGGGAGATTTGGCTGCTAGAAGATGCCTGATCACCAGTACAGGTGGTGGTATTCTGAGCTGGTGTCTAACAGTTTCCCTGCCTGTTCCAAGGCACGCCAGGGGTCCTGGTGTTGGTGCTTGCCTGCTCCACCAGCCTGGGGCTCAGGATCTCCCCTTGGTTTGCTGAGATGGTGCTTGCCACTGTTTTCTGGTATGCCTCCCATCCTGTACTGTTCCCCTTCCACCAGAGTGGCAGGGGCCTTTTCCATTAATCCCTTAAGCTTCCTGGGCTACAATACTATTACACCCCAACTTTCTGTTGCCTCAGCTGTTCCAGAGTTTTTCCTGGGCTAATATTTTCTGAGCTTTTAAAAGTCAATAAGGGAGAGTGAGAGCAACTTACTTCTTACTCCACCATCTGGGCTCCCAAAAGTCTGATATTGGACTTGGAAACCCAAGTCTACATTCAATTTTAATATTAATTAATTGTATCTGTCTTTTATTAAAATATAATTTCCCTGATTATCTCTTTTAATTCAATCTATTTTGCTTTTGCTTTGTCTAAAATCTTGATTTGTACTCTTGCCTTTTAACTTCAGCTGAAGCATAATTCTTCTCTACCCCATTATTTTAATTCTGTGTCTTTCTGTTTCAAGTATATTTCTTATAAATTACATGCTATTGGATGTGGTTTCTAATTCATTCTGCTATTATTTTCTGTTTTATGGTTGAGTGCATCTTATTCATGTTCACATCTATGGTTGCTAACTTTATTTCCCTCTATCATATTCTATTATTTTATCTTTCTCTCTTTTCCTTTCTTCTCCTAATCAGTATTTCTTGCTTCTAACCATTGCTCCCCCTTAATCTTCCCTTCCTTTTTGCCTCACTCTTTACTTTTTCTCTTTCCCTCCACATTTCCTGTTGAATAAGGTGAATTTCTATACCCAATTGTGTGTATGTATAATCTTCCCTCTTTGAACCAGATCAGATGAGAGTGAAGTTTAAGTGGTGCTCAATGCTTCTACCCATTCTCCGCTCCATTGTATAATTTTTTCCTTGTATTCCTCATTTATGTGAGATATGTTTTGCCCATTCTTCCTCTTCTCTTTCCCTTCTACAAGTGTTTCCCTGCTTCTCACTCTTCTATCCTTCTTTTGAGATCATCCTAATATATCCTGTAAGTAAATTCCCCCTAATTACCCTAGTCTTGAAATCATTTTTATGGTTTAAATGTATTACCCATTCATATAGGAATGCCTTGTTAGTCTCTTATGATTTCTCAGTCATATTAGCCTTTTGCGTGTTTCATGATTCCTGTGTTTGAATGTTAGTTTTCTCTAAGATCTTGCTCTTTTATTAGGAATGCTTGAAAGTCCCCTATCTCTTGAAATGTTTGTTTCTCCCTGTAGGATTATACTCGGCTTTGCTGACATTTTTTGGGGGATGTAATCCTAATTCTTTGCTATCTGGAATATTATATTCAAATTTCACTCCTTTATACTGGTAGCTGCTAAGACATGTGTGATCCTGAGTATTTGAATTATTACTTTCTGGCTGCTTTCAGTATTTTATCCTTGACCTTGGTTTTGGCTATATTATTAAAAGCCAACATGATATGATGGCTAAAGAGTTCACCTGAGATTCAGGAAGACCTGGTTTCAAGTTCCTCTTCTGCCTGACCAATACTGGCTATGTGACCCTAAGCAAGTCACTTAACCTTTAGTGGCCTGGGAATTAAGACTAAATAATACAAAATAGTTTCCAATCGACATTTGTAGAGGAAATCAGGTTCAATTCTGAGAAACAGAGGATTAAGTGAATTGTCCAAGGGAAGTTAGGTGGCACTTTGGATAGAGAACTGGGCCTAAAATTACTTAACCTCTCTGTGCCTTAGTTTCCTGTAAAATGGGGATAATAATAGCATTTATGTTACAGGAGTGTTTGGAGGATCAAATTAGATAACATTTGGAAAATGCTTGGCACAATGCTTTGCTCATAGTAGGCACTTAATAAAGATTTTTTACTTCTGTTCCATTATTTCCAAAGGTCATACTGATAGAAAATGGTAGTGAAGAGATTTTAACTCTGGTCAGATAGTCTGTACAAGAGAATATCCTCCCCAGTAATATCCCATGGCAAATAAATCACGAATTTGTCTTAGTCCCAAAATAACAAAAAAACTCAATTAATTACATTGTGCAAAGGTTATGAGGTATGTGCTTTATCAAATTTAAATATATATGACTTATTATTGTTAGGATTTCACCACGGTCTTTATATCTGATTTTTGGCCTTCAGTATCTTCAAACATAGTGTCTATAATACATTTATATTATGCACCATACAATTTAAGCATAACATTACTCTAATCCTATAATTCAAATCAGATTTCAAATAATGCTAGCTCCCAACAAGAAGTAACTAAAGCTTCTGTTGTTAACAGTATATTTTTTCTAACTTGTACGTAAGGAACAAGCTCATTTGGGTTAGAATTATTTTCTTTTCTTGACTAATCTTTGCTATTGTAGATTTTTGCTTTTGAGTTTAGAGTGATTTATAGCAGTACTGTGACTACACCTAGAGTGGAATCTGGGAATGCTTTGCCTTTTAATAAAGAATTGCCACCTTGAAGGAAAAAAAAAAGAACCAACATCAAAAGCACGTACTTTAAAAGCTTAATACAGCAGAATGAAGAGCAGAAAGTGATTGTTCATGGAGTTGGTTTTAGGGAAGGAGAAATTATCTAATCAAAACAAGAAATTTAATAAAAATCTTCAAAAATTGTAAGAAAACCCAAGGTGGAGAGGGGTGCCGCCAAGATGGTGGCTGGAAAACAAGGATTTGCTTAAACTCTCCCCCAAATCCTTCCAAACACCTGTAAAATGGCTCTAAACAAATTCTAGAGCTACAGAATCCACATAATAACAGAGGGAAGCAGGTCACCAGCCCAAGACAGCCTGGATGGTCTCTGGGAAGGGTCTATCACACTGTGCTGGGAGCAGAGCAGAACCCAGCATGGGCCATGGCAGGACTGACCAGGCATAGAGGAGATTGGGTGGAGCAGGCCTTAAGGCCCTGAATCAATGAGCTGTGGCAATTACCAGACTTCTTCACCCACAAATGCCAAACAACTTAGCAGGCCAGTTGGAAAACTGCTGGATCAGGGCGAAAGGAGTGCGAGGTCGGCCCCAGTCTCCGGGGGCAGGCAGAGATGGTGCAGTGTGGTTGGGGCAGCAGCAGGAAGCTCCTGTGCTGCTTCTAGAGCTGCAGCTGTAGCTGCTTTTGACCCCAGGCCCACCTGGTGGGAAGAATTAAGTGAAGATCAGAGCGGGAGTGCAGGGAGCACTTTACTGGTGCAGAGACAGGGTGCTCTTGATCTGGGTCATGGTCATGGTTGGAGGTTTTTGGGGGAGAAGGAGCACTGCTGGGGCAGAGCTTGCTGTGTAGAAGTAGCTCTGAAAACAGCAACACAACACCCCTGAAGCTTGGGACAATGCACTGGCCATTCTGAAAGCAGTCATACCCTGACAAAAATCTCAAGGGTTAAGTAGCTGGCTGGGAACACAAGCAAGCAGCAAAAGACTCAGACTCTTCAATTTTTTCTTGGTGACAAAGAAGATAAAAACATACAGCCAGAAGAGGTCAGCAAAGTCAAAGAGCCCACATCATAAACTTCCAAGAAAAATACAAATTGGTCTCAGGTGATGGAAGAGGTCAAAAAGGATTTGAAAAAGCAAGTAGGAGAAGTAAAGAAAAAATTGGGAAGGGGAATGACAGTGATGCAAGAAAATCATGAAAAACAACTCAATGATTTGCTAAAGGAAACCCCCCAAAATTCTGAAGAAAATGACACCTTAAATAGACTAACCCAAACAGAAAAAGTGCTCCACAAAGCCAATGAGGAGAATACCTTAATAGGGAGAATTAGCTAAATGGAAAAGGAGGTCCAAAAGACAACTGAAGAAAACACTACCATTGACTTAATGAGAAATCAAGAAATTATAAAACAGAATCATAGGAATGAAAAAAATTCAAGACAATGTGAAATATCTCATTGGAAAAACAATTGACCTGGAGAATAGATCCAGGAGAGATAACTATAAAATTATTGGACTACCTGAAAGCCATGATCAAAGAAGGAGCTGAGACATCATCTTTCAAGAAATTATCAAGGAAAAGCAGAGGGTAAAATAGAAATTGAAAGAATCCACCAATTGCCTCTTGATAAAGACTCCAAAAAGAAAGCTCCTAGGAATATTATAGTCAAATTCCAGAGTTTCCAGGTCAAGCAGAAAATATTACAAACAACCAGAAAGAAACAATTTGAGTGTTGTGGAAACACAATCATGATAACACAAGATGTGGCAGCTTCTACATTGAACAATCAAAGGACTTGTAATATGATATTCTGGACATCAAAGGAGCTAGGATTAAAACCAAGAATCACCTACCCAGCAAAACTCAGTATAATACTCCAGGACAAAATATGGATTTTCAATAAAATAGAGGACTTTCAAGCATTCTGGAAGAAAAGACCAGAGCTGAATAGAAAATCTGACTTGCAAGTACAAGAATCAAGAGAAGCATGAAAAGGTAAACAGGAAAGAGAAACCATAAGGGACTTTCTGGAGTGGAACTGTTTTGTTTTAATTCCTACATGGAATGATGATATTTGTAACTCATAAAACTTTTCTATGTATTAGGATAGTTGAAGGGAATATACATATATATAGACAGAGGGCACATGGTGAGTTGAATATGAAGGGATTATATCTAAAAAAATAAAATAATATTAAGGGATGAGAGAGGAATGTGTTGAGAGAGGGAGAAAGGAAGAGCTAGAATGGGGTAAATAATCACACATAAAAGCAGCAAGAAAAAGCAGTTCATTGGAAGGGAAGAGGGAGCAGGTGAGGGGGAATGAATGAATCTTGCTCTCATTCGATTTAACTTGAGGAGGGAATAACATACACACTCAGTTGGGTATCTTACCCCAAAGGAAAGTAGGGGAAGGGGAGAAAAAGGGGGGATGATAGAAGGGAGGCAGATGGGGGAGGAAGTAATCAGAAGCAAACACTTTCAAAAAGCAACAGGGTCAAGGAAGAAAATTGAATAAAGGGGGACAGGATAGGATGGAGGGAAATATAGTTAGTCTTTCATAGCATGAGTATTGTTGAAGTGTTTTACGTAATGATACATGTGTGTCCTATGTTTAATTACTTTCCTTCTTAGGGAGGGTGGGTGGGAAGGGAAGGGGGGGGAGAATTTGGAGAATTTGGAACTCAAAGTTTTAAAAGCAGATGCTCAAAAGAAAAAGTTTTTTGCATGCAACTGAGAAATAAGATATATAGAGAATGGGGCATAGAAATCTATCCTGCCCTACAAGAAAGTAAGGGGAAAGGGGATGGGAGGGGGGAGTGGGGTGACAGAATGGAGGGCCGACTGGGGAATGGGACCATCAGAATGTATGCCATCTTGGAGTGGGGGGGAGGGTAGAAATGGGGAGAAAATTTGTAACCCAAAATCTTGTGGAAATGAATGTTGAAAACTAAAGTATTAAATAAATAATAAAATAAAAATTTTTAAAAAAGAAACCTATCTTGCCCTACAATAAAGTAAGGGGAAAGGTGATAAGGCAGGGGAGTGGGGTCATGGAAAGAAGGCTGACTGGGGAAAGGGGTAATCAGAATATATTCCATCCTGGGGTGGGAGAGGGTAGAAATGGGGAGAAAATTTGTAACTCCAAATTTTGTGGAAATCAATGTTGACAACTAAAAAATATGTTAAATAAAGAATTAAAGAAAAAAAAAGAAAACCCAAAGTTAAAACCAAGACTTCCTCTCAGCACTTGAGACTATGACAGGTTTGTTTTCCTTAACCTATAGTCCCTTTATTTTACTTAATCCTGTGATACTAGTAGGGAAGGGTATGAACTTATGGGAACAAAGCCTGTGGTGAAATCCTTCCCTCCTATACTCCAGGTTGTTATGAGTTAAATTGCTCATGGTGGAACTTTAGGGAAAACTGAGCTCTGCTCACTATTGAAATAAGTAGAATATAGGATAGGAAGCTGGGGCATAAGCTAATTCTTGTTTAAAAATGATTAATTTCACTGCTGATTTGTTCTGCCTGTATGAGGCAGCTAAGTGGCCCAGCAGACAGAGTGCTTCCAGTGAGGAAGAGCTAATTTCAAATCCAGCCTCAGACACTTAGTAGCTGTGTGGCCCTGCAAAAGTGACAGCCTCAGTCTGCCTTTGTTTCCTCAGCTGTAAAATAGGGATAATAATGGTACCTATCTTTCAGGTTTCTTGTGAGGATCAAATGAAATAATATGTAAAATATTTTGTACAACTTAAAGTTCTATCTAAATGCTAGCTATTATTATTACTAGTGGTAAGACAGTGTTTTCAGTTCCTTAGCAATTTGAAGAATGGTTTAAGCCACCATAACAAGAGGTCTTTTAAGAAAAGAACACATGCCTTAAAAACAATTTTCCCCCCAATTGTCCTAATATTCACTTGTTGAGTTGTAGAGACCTGAAGGGACAGAAACAGTCCATTTGAAAAAGGAATTTTTAGCCATCTATGAAGAGTGTAAAGAGGTGATCAGAAGAAAATAATAGCCATATGTTACTGGTCTTGCTTTGCCTTAGTAGACCAAGAAATTAGGGATGAAATTTCTGAAACCAAACACCAGAACTTACAATATAATATGTGATTAAGTGAGATGGTCCTATGTAGATAGGAACTTTGAACTTCTTGCCTATGATGACATGCACTGACACTCAGCCTCCTTCCCTTGTTTTTATCTTTCTGATTCAGTCCCATTTTCTCTAACTCCTGACTCTGAGTCCAATGCCCCAGGATTCCTGACTTACCTGAAATGAGGAAAGTGATATTGAAGATATCAGAAATGTCTTCAGCATTGTCTTTCTTCTTTTGCTTTAGGAGTCTGTAACCAATTTTTTCTATCATGAACCTAGGAAGGTGGTGGAGCATATCAAATTAGTTTGTTAGAGGCAATTCCCAAATATTTAATATATTGGAAATCAGGAAAGTCTATGAATCAAGACTTGCTTTATTATTTTTTGATTGTCTAGAATTAAGAGAATGATGGAGAAAAAGTTAATTAATATGTCATTTGTACTCTTTGGTTTTTGAGAATCTGTTGTCACATAGTCACCAACACTCCCCTGCATAGTGTATTTACATATGTATTATATGTGTGTAAATATATATTTATATGTGTGTATATATATATGTGTGTGTATTGTTATTTATTGTTATTGTTATTGTGTGTATTGTGTATTTAAGTTTACAAAGGAGAGAAAAAAAATTTAGTAAAACAATGGAGATATGATTTCTCCCCTACCCTCTACCACTCAAGTTCACACATTCCTAAAACCTATGGTATATAGATTTATGGTATATAGCTCTATGGGTTAAGAACTCCTGATTTAGGGGCAGAGCCAAGATGGCGGCTGGAAAGCAGGGACTAGCATGAGCTCTCCGCTGAGTCCCTCCAAAAACCTATAAAAAATGGCTCTGAACCAATTCTAGAACTGCAGAACCCACAAAACAGCAGAGGGAAGCAGGGCTCCAGCCCAGGACAGCCTGGATGGCCTATCCCACATGGAGCTGGAAATAGAGCAGAGATGAGTGGAGCAGAGCTCAGCATGAGCAGAATGGACCAACCAGACCAGGAGCCAGGTGGAGCTGTACCCTAGCGCCCTGAATCACTGAGCTGCAGCAGTTACCAGACTTCTCAACCCACAAACAACAAAGACAACAGAGCAGGTTTGTGGGAAAAGCTGTGGGAGTGGAAGGAGTTAGTGGTTCAGCTACTGCCCCGAGGTCAGCACAGGTGGGGCAGCTACAGAAGTACAGCTGCAGTTGATTCTGGCCCCAGGCTTACCTGGTGGGAGGAATTAAGTGGCCATTCAGAGCAGGAGTTCAGAGCCTGCTGAAGATCTAAGTCCAGTCCGGGTTGGGGGTTCTTGGGGAAGGAGGAGTGCTGGTACGGCAGAGCTGGCTCATCCCCCCATGCATGGAACATAGAACTCTTTAGTCTACAAGCAGTCATACCCTGCTGAAAAACTCAAGGGTCAAGTTAGTTGGTTGGGAATATGGCCAGGCAGCGAAAACACACCCAGATTCAGTCTCAGACTTCGGATTCTTTATTTGGTGACAAAGAAGATCAAAACATACAGACAGAAGAAGTTAACAAAGTCAAAGAGCCTACACCAAAAGCCTCCAAGAAAAACATGAAGTGGTCCCAGGCCATGGAAGAGCTCAAAAAGGATTTGGAAAAGCAAGTTAGAGAAGTAGAGGAAAAATTGGGAAGAGAAATGAGAAGGATGCGAGAAAACCATGAAAAACAAGTCAATGACTTGCTAAAGGAGACCCAAAAAAATACTGAAAAATATACTGAAGAAAACAACACCTTAAAAAATAGACTAACTCAAATGGCAAAAGAGCTCCAAAAAGCCAATGAGGAGAAGAATGCCTTGAAAGGCAGAATTAGCCAAATGGAAAAGGAGGTCCAAAAGACCACTGAAGAAAATGCTACCTTAAAAATTAGATTGGAGCAAGTGGAAGCTAGTGACTTTATGAGAGATCAAGATATTATAAAACAGAATCAAAGGAATGAAAAAATGGAAGGCAATGTGAAATATCTCATTGGAAAAACCACTAACCTGGAAAATAGATCCAGGAGAGATAATTTAAAAATTATTGGACTACTGGAAAGCCATGATCGAAAAAAGAGCCTAGATGTCATCTTTCAAGAAGTGATCAAGGAGAACTATCCTGATATCCTAGAGCCACAGGGCAAAACAGAAATTGAAAAAATCCATCAATCGCCTCCTCAGATAAATCCCAAAAAGAAACCTCCTAGGAAAGTTGTCGCCAAATTCCAGAGCTCCCAGATCAAGGAGAAAATACTGCAAGCAGCCAGAAAGAAACAATTTGAGTATTGTGGAAACGCAATCAGAATAATCCAAGATTTGGCAGCTTCTACATTAAGAGATCGAAGGGCCTGGTATACTATATTCCGGAGGTCAATGGAGCTAGGATTAAAACCAAGAATCACCTACCCAGCAAAACTGAGTATCATGTTCCAAGGCAAAATATGGATTTTCAATAAAATAGAGGACTTTCAAACTTTCTCAGTGAAAAGACCAGAGCTGAATAGAAAATTTGACTTTTGAACACAAGAATCAAGAGAAGCATGAAAAGGTAATCAAGAAAAAGAACAAGAAAAAGAAATTGCAAGGGACTTACTAAAGTTGAACTGTTTTGTTTACATTCCTACACAGAAAGATGACAAGTATGATTCATGAGACCTCAGTATTAGGGTAGCTGAAGGGGATATATATATATATATATATATATATATATATATATATATATATATATATATATATGTTTGTGTATATATGTATATGTGAGTGTTTATGTACGTATATATGTATTTGTGTATATATATATATATATATATATATATATATATATATATATATAGAGAGAGAGAGAGAGAGAGAGAGAGAGAGAGAGAGAAAGTGAGCACAGGGTGAGTTGAAGATTAAGGGAGAATATCTAAAAGAAAAAAAATCAAATTAAGGGATGAGAGAGGAATGTATTGAGAGAGGGAGATGGGGAGAGATAGAATGACATAAATTATCTTGCATAAAAGTGGCAAGAAAAAGCAGTTGTGTAGGAAGAGAAGAGAAGGCAGGTGAGGGGGGAATGAGTGAATCCTGCTCTCATCAGATTTGACCTGAGGAGGGAATACCATACATACTCAATTGGGTATCTTACCCCCACAGGAAAGAAGAAGGAAGAAGATAAAAAAGGGGGGATGATAGAAGGGAGGGCAGATGGGGGTGGAGGTAATGAAAAACAAACACTTTCAAAAGGGGACAGGGTCAAGGGAGAAAATTCAATAAAGGGGGATAGGATAAGAAGGAGCAAAATATAGTTAGTCTTTCACAACATGAGTATTGTGGAAGGGTTATACATAATGATATGCATGTGGCCCATGTTGAATTGCTTGACTTCTTAGGGAGGGTGGGTGGGAAGGGAAGAGGGGAGAGAATTTGGAACTCAAAGTTTTAAAAACAGATGTTCAAAAACAACAAAAATTTTTTGCATGCAACTAGGAAATAAGATACACAAGCAATGGGGCATAGAAATTTATCTTGCCCTACAAGAAAGTAAGGGAAAAGGGGATGGGAGGGGAGTGGGGTGACAGTAGGGAGGGCTGACTGGGGAACAGGGCCACAAGAATATACACCTTCTTGGAGTGGGGGGGCGGGTTGCAATAGGGAGAAAATTTGTAATTTAAACTCTGGTGAAAATCAATTGCTGAAAACTAAATGTATTAAATTAAAAAAAAATAAAAAAAAAGAACTCCTGATTTAGATGAACCTTAGATGCCCTGGATTTTGGTAAAAGTGTAGGGGAATTCAGACTGGACATGAGAGCCTTTGTCAACATTTTTGAAGGTCTGTCATGTGGAAGAAGGATTCGGCTTGTCTTTTTGTCCATAAAGGGCAGAAGCCCAAGCAATGGATGGAAATTTCAAAGAGACAAATTTCAATTTGATGTAAGGGCAATTTTTCTAACACTTTTCTAAAATTTTCTAATTTTCTAAATTTTTGTACAATCTTCCATAAGTGAAATGGGCTACTTAGAGAGGTGGCAGCTTCCCTTTTCTTGGAGCTCTAGATGCACAGGCTACACCAGTACTTGTTGGGTGTATTATATAAATTCCTGAAGTTTATTGCCTGGACTGGATGGCTTCTGAGGTTCTTTCCCATTTTCAAATTCTGCGATTTTGTGGGAACAGCTATGTCATAGAAACCAGGTACCGTATGCTATGTTTCTCACTCCATTCCCTCACACTCCTTTCTCTTGTCTCATTTGATTAGGTTCCTATATACATTTATTTCCTTCAGTCCATCTTATCTGCAGTGTTGCTAATCTGGTCTATGTGTGTTTGAGAAAAAGCTGGGAAGTACTCTAAGCTCTAATCGAATTTCCTTACCTGATACCTGATCTCTCTATTCAGAAAAGTTAAAAGAACAAGGATTCAGCCAGCCCTGGGATAATATAGGAACAGGTACAATATCCACTTGCTTCTAGAAGCCTAAACAGAAGATATTTTTTTAGAAGCTGAAGAAAAGTAAGTATCAGCTGGCTTGAAGAAAAAGTTCCTGTTAGAGTTGATTAAAAATGGATTGAATTGCCTTAAGAGGTAATGAGTTCCCCAATCCTCTGGATCAGGAAAAGCTGGATGGATACTAAGTGGATATGTTGTAGAAGGGCTTTCTGTTGATGTCCTAGCTTAATTGGATGGCTTCTGACTTCCCTTACAACTCTGAGTTTATTTAATTCTGTGAAGTAGGTGAGATTTCTCTCTGTTTGCCACTAGCCTTTTTCTAGTTTTCATGCTGTGATGGTCTTTATTCCAGAAAACCACATTTATTTCGTTTATATAAATATAAGTTCATATGGCATCTGTGCTGTGGACTGCTTTTCCTTATCAAAACTGGCCTCCTACTTGTCATTCCCAGAGGACCTTGTTTTCTGCTAGGTGGCAGCATCACACCAGGAATAGAGTGTTAGATGTTGCATGAGGAATATCTAATACATTCAGTATCTTGAATCTGGCCTCACCCCTACTGGCTATGTGACACTGAGCAAGATTTGTTACTTTTTTGAGACTCAGTTTTCTCACCTATAAATTGGGGATTATAATAAATGTTGTTGTTTCACAGCGTTGTTCTGACTCAAGAAAATGTGTGCAAAGGGTTTTTATAAACCTTAATACACTGTGTAAGTATCAATCATTATGATTATGTTCTGACAAATGTCTGTAGGTGTTGATACAATGTTAACGTACTTTCACTGTTAGGAACCACAAGTACATTTTAATAGACCCCTTATGGTGGCAGTACCTTAGCAGATAGATTTGATTCTCATGGATTGAATTTCAATATTTATGGGACACTTAAAAGACAAAAGCCATTGTAGTCCGGGGTTTCTAAACCTTATTTGTATATTGGACCTCTTTGAGAGTCAGGTGAAGTCTATAGCCGCCTTCTCAGAATAATGTTTTGTAATGAATAAAAATAAATGCATATGATTAATAAAAACAAAAATCAACTAATTATTTTGAATAAAGGAGAACAGGAAGAGCATGAGAGGCAGTATAGTTTAGTAGATAGAGGGCTGATCTTGGAGTAGAAAAGACATGAGTTCAAGCCCTATCCTTGACACATTAAACTGTTTGAACTTGGGCAAATTACTTAACTTTTCATTGCTACACACTAAGACTTTTCAGTTATAGAGGAGTTGCTAATATGCATCTCTAGTGGGTGAGTTCCCCACACCAGTGAAATCAGAAACCTAGACCAAACTATTTTGTTAAAGGTGTTCTTTGAGATGTATTAATGCAGAAAGTGCAGAATAAAACATAGCCATTGTTACTCTGGAAAAAGGGTGAGCCATAGTCTGGCAAAGGTGCTAGAAATTCTAGGAAATGCTCATTTTTGGAATCAAAGCTTTCTAGAAGACTTACAATGATGTGAGTGGGGTGGCACTTGAAAACTCTCCATAAAAAAAAACTGTCTTAGAGTGGGGACTGTTTTCTTTCAGCTGTTCTGTTTAACACTTAACCGCACAAAGGAAGTTTAAAAAAAGAGTAGATTAAACATGAGCTTAAGAGAGGAATTGGACTTGAGAGCCTCTCTAACCCATCTCATTCCAATATGTAGGGTCAGAGCAAGATAAAGAAACATTATAAAGTAAGTGCTAGTGGCATAGAAAATTAAAACTGGGAAATCAAACACCTTCTAATGTTGATTTTCCCTTCTTTTTCTATTATTTTTTTTTTACTGATTCCTTTTGTTTTTTACATCGACTTCATTTCCCCAATTATTATTCCTATTCCCAGCTTATCTCTTATAACACAGCAGAAAAAAAAAACAAAGAGAAAAAGTTCACTAAAATTGAGAATACATTAATCAAGTCATGTAACACATTGGTATCAAACATGCAGCTTTCACATCGTAACCTGTTACACTCCCAAACAGAGATCAGTGGCCCCCATTTCTACTTGAGTCTAACACCACTGTTAGGATATACGTTCTCATACCTCTGTAGATCTCTACCTCTGCAAAGAATGGAGGGAAGCATATCTTAATATCTCTCATTTGCTATTAGCCAAAAAGATGTATCTTTAAGTTGAGTTAGGTTTTAATGATGAGGGAGTACAGGAAGCAGCTCCTAATGCAGCTTTAGGAGCTCTGAAGATCCCCCAGACATCTCCAACAGATGATCTTTTGATCTAATGGTAAAACTACAAATTTACTTAGTTTCATTATGCTCCAAATGTTACAAGGGCATTAGAAATTATTCAGGAACTGGATTGTGAAAAATGATAAATTGATGCAATGAGCCAGCTGAAGGACACACTGTTGACCTTAACTTAGAATTCTCACCTATGGGTAAATCCTCTCAAAAACATGACAATTTAATGAGGCTGTGTTATTAAAGGTAATCCATTTACTACACATAGATACAGGGGTAGACTCAGAGATAGGAGACAAAGAAGGAATGAGAGAAAAAAGAGAACTAGGACTTCAACATTTATTATATAGTAAAAGAAAAGAAAATCACAGTTGTTACTATAACTATTTCATTTTTGAAATATGGACTCTACTTAAAGTAATAACTTTTGAATTATGAAAATACCTGTATTTAAGAAATATGGCAAGGTAATATAAATGAAGAAGAGAGCATGGCACAGGAAAAAAGCACATTGTGTTTGAAGACAAAAGACCTAGTTTATATCTATTTTCTGTCACTTACTACCTCTGTGACCTTTAGAAAGTTTTTGCAATAGTAACTGTGAAAAAAATTTTGAAGCAAGGTTTTTGGATAAAGGCCTCATTTCTCAAACATATAGAGAACTGAGTCAAATTTATGAAAATAAAAGGCATTCTCCAATTGATAAATGATCAAAGATGTGATCAGTTTTCAGATAAAGCAATCAAAGCTATCTATAACCATATGAAAAAAATACTCTTAACTATTGATTGGAGAAATGTAAATTAAAACAATTCTGAAGCACTACCTCGTACCTATTTGATTGGCTAATAGGATAGAACAGGTAAATGACAAATGTTGGAGGGGATGTGGGAAAAATGAGACATTAATGCATTATTGGAAGAGTTGTGAACTGATTCAACCCCATTAGTGTCTGTGGGCTGAGAGCTCCAGAAGCAGCCATTACTACTATTGATTCAGTCACTCCCAAAGTCCGCCTGGTTTGCTGTGGCTGGGGCTGTGCTGGCTCAGCCTGTGCTGGACTGTGTTCCTCTCTCACCTAGGTGGGACAAATCTTTCCTGCCAACTTTCCAAGTTGTCTTCAGCTGGAAATTTGCTTTAGTTCATATTTTAGTAGCTTCTCTAGTATTTTGTTTAGAGTCATTTTAAAGGTATTTGGTGGTGCTTGGGGGAGAGCTCGTGTGAGTCCCTGTTTTTACTCTACCATCTTGGCTCTGCCCCAATGGCTCTGAAATCTTGTATCCCTCTCTGAGAAATTTGGATCCCTGCATAGAAGGGAGCAGTAGATTGGGACCATGAAACTGGTTCACTCTGTTTCACTCAGCCAAGAGGCATTGGCCAAGACTTATATCTATTCCTTGTACCCCTTTAAATATTGCTAATTTGGGGGAAGTGATTTTTAGCTTCAAGTACTTTTCTTGGTCACTATATCCATGAGCGTCCCAAGCTACATCTGAAGGTTTGTCTCCCTTCCCACCAAATGCTAGTTTCACAAGGACCAATTCAAATGATGAATAGCAAATAAATCAAGCAGAAATTAAAGAATTTGTGCAGATTATAATTCATCAAACAATATACAGGATGAATGAGATATTTCATCTCAGTCAATAGAGACTGACTCTTTTGTCACCCAAGGGAAAATTCCCGAATGGCTCTAGTGAAGCAAGCCAGATATAAGGATATGTTGAAGTGCTAGTTCCTGTACATGTCAGTTTCTCCTCACTCTTTTCTTGAAGGGGTTTCTCCACTAAGAAAGCCTGTAACAATCTCTCTCTCTCTCTCTCTCTCTCTCTCTCTCTCTCTCTCTCTCTCTCTCTCTCTCTCTCTCTCTCTCTCTCTCTCTCTCCCTCTCCTAGAAGCAAAATATATCTCTTAAACTTTCACCAACTTTGACCTCATATAACCATTGTGCACCAGGTAACCATTCTCTCCACCACTAAGAAGAGTCTTATGCAAATATACCAACTTGAATTCTAGATTACATAGAAGTAATATATATTTTTAAGAAGCTGAGCTAACAACTGTCCTGGAGATTGGCAGCATGCAGGTAAGTGATGAAAAACAAGCAAGAGCTGTGGTCAGGTGCAGATTTCAAGCAGTGATGCCAGGGCTACCCACAATGAATTTTGCCTATGCCTCATCTTACTGAAGAATAACTCTTTTGGTGGAATAACTCTTTTTGTTGTTTCTTAAACCATTGTGACTTGAGGAACAGGAAAATGGTTTCATGTACGTTCAAGAATGTGACCTAATATTATAGTCATTGTCTAAACATTTATTTCTGTCCCAATAAGATCTTGTATGTTTTTTCCTTGCATTTCCTTGACTGGCATTATGAGAAAGTGGATATCTAGATGTGAATTAACTTCAAAAATTTCCATTTTCTTTTCCAAACTGAGTGTAGAGACATATGTCAAGATAGGTGATTTTTCTATAAAAGTTCCCACGATGCCTACTGATGTGGTATAGTGGATAGAGCTGTGGACTTAGAGTCAGAAAAACACAAGTTCACATCAAGCCTCAGACAGTTACTAGTTATAAGACCCTGGACAAATCACTTAACCTCTCTTTGCCAAAATTTTCTCAACCATAAAATGGACAACATAATAGCACATACCTCACAAGTTTATTATGAGAATCGAATAAGATAATATCTGTGTAGTACTTGGAACAGAGCTTGGCACACAGTAGGCACTTAATAAATTCTTATTTCCTTCTATACTGAAGTCTCTTCTAATACTACAGTTCTGTGATTATAAGCTGAATTTTTGAGTGTGTAGAGGTGATGATGCTAGATATAGACTTTATGTAGCTTTCAGAAACACAGAGCAGTGAGCTCTACATTTTGGCTAAGCTCAGTTTCCTCATATGGGCTGGAGGTGTGTGTCACAGTGCTGTGCTCTAAAAGGAGGATGACAAAGCATCCTATGCCTAAGAGAATTGACATATTTTTTCTGCCTCTTCTTTTCAATATATCAATAAGAATTCTAGTATTGCCTATTCTTTAGGAGGTCCATTCAGTCTGTGAATTCTGGAAAATCTGTAGAAAAAAGTAGGGTATTCTAGAATGGATCTTAGAATTGTTACTTTCAGCACTGATTTTCACAAGAGTTTGAATTACAAATTTTGTCCCCATTTCGACCTTCCCCCCCACTCCAAGATGCCATACATTCTGATTGCCCAATTCTCTAGTCAGCCCTCCCTTCTGTCACCCAACTACCACCCTAACCACTTTTCCCTTACTTTCTTGTAGGGCAAGATAGATTTCTATGCCCCATTGCCTGTGTATCGTATTTCCTACTTTCATGAAAAAAACTTTTTTTGAACATCTGCTTTTAAAACTTTGAGTTCCAAATTCTGTTCCCTCTTCCCTCCCCACCCACCCTCCCTAAGATGGCAAGCAATTCAACGTAGGCCACATGTGTATCATTATGTAAAACTCTTCCATAATACTCATATTGTGAAAGACCAACTATATTTCCTTCCATCCTATCCTGTCCCCCTTTATTCAATTTTCTCCCTTGACCTTGTCCATTTTCGAAAGTGTTTGCTTTTGATTACCTCCTCCCCCTATCTGCCTCCCTTCTATCATGCCCCCTTTTTATCTCCTTCCTCCTTATTTCCTGTGGGGTAAGATACCCAATTGAGTGTGTATGGTATTCCCTCCTCAGGTCAAATCTGGTGAGAGCAAGATTCACTCATTTCCCCTCACCTGACCCCTCTTACCTTCCAACATAACTGCTTTTTCTTGCTGCTTATATGCAAGATAATTTACCCATTCTATCACTCCCTTTCTCTCTCTCTAACATATTCCTCTTTCATCCCATAATTTGATTTTTTTTAGACACCAACCCTTCATATCTACTCACCCGGTGCTCTCTGTGTATATACATATATATTTTTCCTTCAGCTACTCTAATACTGGGTCTCATGAATTATACACACATAATCTTTCCATGTAGGAATATAAACAAAACAGTTCACTTTTAGTAAGTGCCTTATGATTTCTCTTTCTTGTTTACCATTCCATGCTTCTCTTCATTCTTCTGTTTGAAAGTCAAATTTTGTATTCAGCTCTTGTGTTTTCACTGAGAATGCTTGAAAGTCCTCTATTTTGTTGAAAATCCATATTTTGCCTTGGAGCAAGATACTCAGCTTTGCTGGGTAGGTGATTCTTGGTTTTAATCCTAGCTCCATTGACCTCCATGATATCATATTCCAAGCCCGTCAATCCCTTAAAGTAGAAGCTGCTAGATCTTGGGTTATCCTGATCGTGTTTCCCCAATACTCAAATTGTTTCTTTCTGGCTGCTTGTAGTATTTTCTCCTTGATCTGGGAGCTCTGGAATTTGGCAAAAACATTCCTAAGAGTTTTCTTTTTGGGATCTTTTTCTCGATGCAATCGGTGGATTCTTTCAAATTCTATTTTACCCTCTGGCTCTAGAATATCAGGGCAGTTCTCCTTGACAATTTATTGAAAGATGATATCTAGGCTCTTTTTTTGATCATGGCTTTCAGGTAGCCCAATAATGTTTAAATTATTTCTCCTGGATCTATTTTCCAGGTCAATGATTTTTCCAATGAGATATTTCACATTGTCTTCCATTTTTTTCATTCCTTTGGTTCTGTTTTTATAATATCTTGATTTCTCATCAAGTCACTAGCTTCCACTTGCTCCAATCTCATTTTTAAAGTAGTATTTTCTTCAGTGGTCCGTTGGACCTCCTTTTCCATTTGGCTAATTCTGCTTTTCAAGGCATTCTTCTCCTCATTGGCTTTTTGGAGCTGTTTTGCCATTTGAGTTAGTCTATTTTTTAAGGTGTT
Source organism: Trichosurus vulpecula (assembly GCF_011100635.1). Taxonomy (NCBI): domain Eukaryota; kingdom Metazoa; phylum Chordata; class Mammalia; order Diprotodontia; family Phalangeridae; genus Trichosurus; species Trichosurus vulpecula. The sequence goes on from NC_050579.1 coordinate 197,375,830, forward strand.
ATTTTCTTCAGTATTTTTTGGGTCTCCTTTAGCACATCATTGACTTGTTTTTCATGGTTTTCTCACATCACTTTCATTTCTCTTCCCAATTTTTCCTCTACTTCTCTAACTTGCTTTTCCAAATCCTTTCTGAGCTCTTCCATGGCCTGAGACCAGTTCATGTTTTTTTCTTGGAGTCTTCTGATGTAGGCTCTTTGACTTTGTTGACTTCTTCTGGCTATATGTTTTGGTCCGCTTTGTCACCAAAGAAAGATTCCAAAGTCTGATTCTGAATCTGAGTCCATTTTTGATTCCTTGCCATATTCGCAGTCAACTATTTGACCCTTGAGTTTTTTGTCAGTGTAAGACTGCTTTTAGAGTAGAGAGTACTTTGTCCAAAGCTTGAGGGGCTGTGCTGTTTTTTTCATAGCTATTTCTACACAGAAAGCTCTGGCACACTAGTGCTCCTACTCCCCCAAGAACCGCTAACCCAGACCACCACTCAGATCTGAGCAGACTCTGCACTCCCACTCTGATTGGCCACTTAATTCCTCCCACCAGGTGGGCCTGGGGCCAGAAGCAACTGCAGCTGTAGTTCTGTAGCTGCACCACCTCCGCTGACTCCAGGGCAATAGCCAAAATTGTGAATTCCTTTCACTCCATCCCCACAGTTTTTTCCCACTAACTTTCTCTGTTGTTTTTAGTGTTTGTGGGTTGAGAAGCCTGGTAACTGCCACAGCTCACTGATTCAGGGCATCAAGGCCTGTTCCACCTGGCTCCCAGTTTGCTTATTCCAGGCATGGCCCATGCTGGGCTCTGCTCAGCTCTGCTCCCAGCTCCATGACACAGACCTTACCCAGTGATCATCCAAGTTGTCCTGGGCTGGAGCCCTGCTTCCCTCTGCTATTCTGTGGGTTCTGCAGCTCTAGAATTTGTTCAGAGCCATTTTTAAAGGTGTACAGAGGGTCCTAGGGGATAGCCCTAGGCAAGTCTCTGCTTTCCAGCTACCATCTTGTCTCTGCCCCCAAAATTGCTACTTTCATGTCATTAAGTATAGTGTTTTGAAAGTCTACACTTTCACTTTAGGAGCAACTGATCATGATACTGTCATGTACTTGGTAGTATTATAGAACTTCATATTTTTGAAATGCTTTCATATTTAGTCCTACAAAAATCCTATGAGTTAGGTAAGTTGAATAGTAACATTTCTCACTCTACAAAAAATGTAACTACGGTTCAGAGAAACCAATTGCTTTAGCTAAGATCAAACATCTAACTTGGATCAGAGGTAGCACTAGAAGTGAGGTCTCCTTATTCCCCACGTCAGAGCTTTTACCATTACACACTTCACATTCTGTATGACTGTGCAAACCCATTGTGGTAGTGGAGTATACAGTGATATTCACAAGGTCAACAAAACAGTTTTATGACAGTCAGAGCTTGTGTTAGAGAAAGACATGTTTTTCACACTACTGAAAGCACAGGTAGATGTTTAGTGAAAACAAGCTTTTGGAGGGGCAAAGAAGAAGGAGAGAGTAAAGGAAGGAGGCAAAGAGTGAAAGAGAAGGAGAGGGAGAGAGGTAAGAGGGGGAGAGAGAGAGAGAGAGAGAGAGAGAGAGAGAGAGAGAGAGAGACAGACAGAGAGAGAGAGAGACAGAGAGAGAGAGAAAGAGAGACATGGACAGAGAGACAGATACAGAGATAGAGAGACAGAGACAGACAGAAAGAGACCGAAAGAGACAAAGAGAGACAGAGAGAGAACCATCAAAAAATAACTTGATTTTGTTCAGAAGGTAACCAATTCTCTTACCTGAGCACTAAAACTAGAATATTCTATTTAACACATTTAATATAAGACCCCCCAAAGGTGTTGAAGCCTTTTAAAAACATCAATTTTTTAAATTTAATTTTAAATTAAATTGTATTTAGGATCCCCCTTCAGCTTAATGCCAGAAGATCAGGTTTATTTGAAACAAAATACATGATTCTAATTTCTCATAGGAATGAAAATAATGTTCAAAGAAGTCAATTCCTTTATAAGGCTACAGGTCAGCCATGAAAATTAGCATGTTCCTCAAGGCAAACACTGTTAAATTATTAAACAAAACAAAACATAAAAAAGATCTTTGTAATTTCTGCTGATTTTCAGCAGAAATACATAATTAAGGTATCTAAAATGGCTGATATTTATAAACTACAGCTTACAAGGTGCTTGCCTCAGAACCCTTTGAGTAAGGCATTGTAAGTATTAGTATTCCTAATTTATAGATGAGGAAGCAGATACTCAAAGAGTTGAAGTACTTTGAATATAGTCATATAAAAAAGTGGGAAACTGAGGGCTTGAAGTCAGGTCTCCTGATTCTAAATCCAGTGTCCTTTCCAACAAGCCAATAACAATTAGCAAATAGTAAAAGTTTATATGTATAACAATTTATAATACTTCTGCTTTTGTTTTTATCTTACATGCTTATTATTCTTATTTTCTTTATTTTATGCTGTTGAAATGAGAGAAGCCAAAGGTTTATTCACTATGTACAAGTCTCTCATCTATACATCATGAATCCTTCCTTCAAGAGAAGAATTGGTAAGTTGTGGACATGGTACATACCAGATAACATTGCAAAAATAATTACTCTGTGGCAGGTAAGAAATGATTAATTGCTGATGTGAAAATCATTCCTGAATCAACTATCAGATCACCACTTTATTAGGGCGAAGATAAAAACTCATACAAAACTAGCAAGAATAAAAATGTGAAAAGACTATTATTAAAAGGTAAAGTAATTCTAAAATGATCTACTTAAACACATGCTTGGGAAATGGGATATGGATTGTGGAAAAGACAGTAACACTAATTAATATAATTTTTATAGAAGTTTAACTCATACAAATCAATTTTTATAAACTGGGGTCAATGAACTTAAAAATTACCTTAGTAATCCAACACTTCAGATGATAAAAGATGTAGAAGCCAAGGGCACCACCTATTTAGACTATAAACTTACAAATAATGTCTTACAGAGGAACATATTGAAAGATGATGAGTTGTATTTACTCCTAAAATGGTGAAAAACAGTAGAAAGAAAAACAATCTTAAAGACAACTTGACAATGACCCTAGTAATCCCAGTCATTCTGAGATCATTTCAGGACAAAACTGGAAGGACAACAAACAGTAAAAGATGAAAAAAGACCTATAAAAATTTGTTTAATAACAATATCTTTTTATCTTTAATCACAGAGAAGGTACCACATTTATACTGTAACCTCATAGTATTAGCTCAAGGGCATGAAAAATTGAAAATGTTATTTAAATCAACAAAAGTAAAAAAAAACACTACCAAAATAGACTAAATATATATCAAGGATATCTGTGTTGGAGGTGACTCAGTATAAAGAACATTGAGGAATTGATTTTTAAGGTATCTGAATGAGAGGAGGGTACCAAATGCTCAGGAAGAAAAGGTCTTGGTTCACATTAGTAAACAAAAAGGTGAGTAAGAGAATATCAGTAATATTGATGAAATGAACTACTTCGCCACCTAGATTACATTTTTTAGGACAATAATGTATGTACATGCTGAGGTTATCCTCAAGGAGAATATTACAAGAAAACAGACAAGACTTAAACAATTGATATTCTACAGCAAGACATCATCTTTACCATTACACAAATGAATAAAATATTTAGAGGTTCAGAAATCCCAATTGTGCTTTTTGTCTGTTTTGTTAAAAAATCTCTTTCAATAGAACAGCATTCAATATTTAAAATTTCTAAACTTCAATAAGTTATCTCCCATGTATATGTCACAACATCAACCACCAAGATAATTTTTCTTGGCAACCTTCTCATTAATGTTGTATATTAAAAGAAGTAGAAATAAGGAGCTGGATGTTCACTGAAGTTATGTATCATTGTACAGAGGAGATCCCATGGAAATTAGAGCTAGCATTCTGCTGATTCAATCATATCTCCGAATTTTGCAGAGCCTCCAAAGGGAGTCCACAGTCAATTAAAAGAGTTTGGTTAACCATCCACATAGGAAAAACTAGTCGATAAAGAAAGCCTTGTGACCAGACTTTTATACATGATTAGATCTATAGAGCTCACCCTATGTATTAGAAATATGAAGCAAATAATGAGTGGGACTTAAAATTGAATAAGCAAATGAGATCAGGTTGGTCTGCTTTGGGAAACTTCGAAGTTCTTTTAATGACCTCAAGTCTTTTTCATCCTTCTACCTCTAATATCCTTCTGATAATGAGGTCTGGCCATTAGTCAAAGAACACTATAATTTCTGGAGAGTTGAAATTGAAGCTTACCAACTAGGCAATGGAGCTATTCATCATGATGGGAGTGAGGGGGGTACAACACATTACAAATAAGGCATTTTACCGAAGTGCTTACAGCTTAACCCTTATCGTTTCCATGTGGGAGGTGGCTCTTATGGGGAAAGGACTAATTCTCACCAACTACCATTCACAGGAGAGACTAAATAGCCTGACTGAAGCAGCAAGATACTCTAAGGAAGAGAAAAGAGTGTGTACCAGACAACAAATTGCACCGACAAACTTCACCACCATCTCCCCTCAGACCCTGATGGAAACAATTCAAGGACCTTGATCCTAAGAGCCTTGGGAATACCAATACTTCTAGCTCAATGTCTGTAACCATCATCCTGTGAAGCAATACCTATGGAGGTGCAGCTTGGCAACTACTACTGCTGGTTGTATACCACATCTATTGAAGACCCACAAATGAAAGCTCTTGTCATCAGAGTCCTTGGTACTGTCATATGATTCAATATTAGAAATTGATATGATTTTATCAGTGGAAATAACATTTAAAAAGAGACATTACTTTCTACTTTTCTATTGTACTCTAAGGACTCATGGGAGTTTTCCATCTGATTTGCAACTGAAAACTTCCATATGTGTTATCTCATATATAATATGAGCTTCTTGAGAGCAAAGACTGTCATATTTTTCTATCTATATCCCTAGTAGTTAGCACAATGCTTTGTAAGTAGTTAGAGCTTAATAAATGGTTCATACACTCATTCAAGTGATATGATGTATCATCAAAGTCATGTATTGACTAGAAAAAATGGACAGGTTATGAAGTTGGAACAAGACAAAAACAGAAGGACACTACCCAAATGCTCCATTCATATTCATTCTATGCAAATAGAATATTCAAATGCCCCTCTGGCACCCCTCCGCCAAGAACAACGGGTGAACCCCTCACAGGTGAACTTGTTGGAAGAAAGGAATAGATGTCACACAGAATGAGCAAGTATAGATGGGTTGTGACATCATTTGAGAAAACAGCTATATCAATAAGATCACAGATCTGTTGGGATATTAGATTATGCTCTTATTTACATAATTACAAATCTGTACTTATCAGAGAAAGTTAACAATTTATTAAATTTTTAAAAACACAGAAATAAGTAATATTGACCCAGGCTTCTGGGTGGCATGGTGAATATAATGCTAGGCCTAGAGATGACAAGGCTTAATTCAAATCCTGTCTCAGATACTTATTAGCCTTGTGACCCTAAATAAGTCACTTAGCTTCTCTCTATCTCAGTTTTATCAGCTCTAAAGTAATGATAATATTAGCATTTACTTCATTACTTTGTTGGGATCAAAAGGGATATTATACATAAAGTTCTTTGCATACCTTAAAGCAATATATAAATGTTACCTATTCAGACTTATCTCATAGTTAACAAATGGGAATCAAGAGAAAAATTTTAAAATAGATTGTATATACCTGTTTTTAAACTGTCAAATTAATGACTTCAGGAAAATACAATACATTGTATTTTTGTTCAGAAGGATAGAAAGAGCAATCCTTCAGTGTTATATTAGATGTTAGGCAGATGACCCTTCATTTCATAATAGTAAAAATTACTCCATTGATATGCCAAGTCCTAATATTTATATACTCTCTGGTGCCTTTATAAGGAAGGAGTTTATAAGATTTCAAAAGATCAATATGAGTAGTCATTATCACCTGGAGAGATCACATATTAATATATAAGGGTTTATCAATGTCTTAGAGGGAGTGTGGACTTTTTTTTTTCTTTTAAAACTGTTTATTTTTATTTTGAACTTAACAACAACATGGACAATTCTATATCTATAGAAATGCATAAAAGAGTATTATATATGAAAATGCTAATCTCTATTGTGTACTATTATGTATGCTTTACTTTTTATTTTTTTATTAAAAAATTATTATTTAATATTTTTAGTTTTCAATATTGATTTCCACAAGATTTTGAGTTATGAATTTTCTCCTTGTTTCTACCCTCCACGCCACCTTAAGATGGCATATATTCTGGTTGCTCCTTTCCCCAGTCTGCCCTCTGTTCTGTCACCCCACTTCCCTCCTTATCCCCTTTCCCCTTACTTTCTTGTAGTGCAAGATAGATTTCTATACCCCATTGCTTGTATGTCTTATTTCCCATGTTACATGTAAAAATTTTGAACATTTGTTTTTGGAACATTGAAGTCCAAATTCTCTCCCTTCTTCCTTCACCACACACCCTCCTTGAGAAGGAAAGCAATTCAACATAGGCCACACATGTATAATTATGCAAGGCACTTCCAAAATTGTCATGTTTTGAAAGACTAACTATATTTCCCTCCATCCTGTCCTGTCCCCCTTTAATCACATTTCTCCCTTAACCCTGTCCCTTTTCAAAGGATTTGCTTTTGAGTACCTCCTCCCCCAAACTGCACTCCCTTCTATCAAACCTCCCCTCTTATTTCCTTCCCCTCTACTTTCCTGTATGGTGAGATATCCAACTGAGTGTGTATGTTATTCCCTCCATAAGTCAAATCTGATGAGAGCAAGATTCATTTGTTCCCTTTCAACTGCCCCCTCTTCACTTCCAACAGAACTGCTTTTTCTTGCCACTTTAATGTGAGATAATTTACCCATTCTATCTCTCCATTTCTCCTTATCCCAATATATTCCTCTCTCACCCCTTAATTTTATTTTTTTTATATATCATCCCTTCATACTCAACTCACCATGTGCCCTCTGTCTATATATATATATATATATATATATATATATATATATAAAAGCTCTGTAAAATAATTTTTTGGTAGTTCAATTGGTATGGCACTGAATAGATAAATTAATTTAGGTAAAATTGTCATTTTTATTATATTAGCTCAGCCTAACGACAAGCCACTGATGTTATTCCATTTAATTAGGTCTGACTTCATTTGTGTGAGAAGTGTTTCATAATTGTGTTCATATAGGCTTTGGGTTTGTCTTGGCGGGTAGACTCCCAAATATTTTATACTGTCTACGGTAACTTTGAATGAAATTTCTCTTTCTATCTCTTGCTGTTGGGCTTTGTCAGTAATATACAGGAATGCTGAAGATTTATGTGGGTTTATTTTATATCCTGCAACTTTGCTAAAGTTGTTTATTATTTCAAGTAGTTTTTTACTTAAATCTCTAGGATTCTCTAAGTAAATTATCATATCATCTGGAAAAAGTGGTAATTTATTTTCTTCTTTACCTATTCTAATTCCTTCAATTTCTTTTTCTTCTCTTAGTGCTAAAGCTAACATTTCTAGTAGCAAATTGAATAATATGGGTAATAATGGACATCCTTGTTTCACCCCTGATCTTATTGGGAATGCATCTAGCTTATCCCTATTACATATAATGCTTGCTGATGGTTTTAGGTAAATTTTATTTATAATTTTAAGGAAGGTTCCATTTATTCCTATGCTTTCTAATGTTTTAAACAGGAATGCGTGTTGTATTTTGTCAAAAGATTTTTCTGCATCTATTGAGATAGTCACATGGTTTCTACAGGTTTTGTTATTGATATGATCAATTATGCTGATACTTTTCCTAATATTGAATCAGCCTTGCATTCCTGGAATAGATCCTACCTGGTTGTAGTGTATTATTCTCCTAATAAGTTGCTGCAGTCTTTTTGGTAATATTGTATTTAACATTTTTGCATCAATATTCATTAGGGAAATTGGTCTATAATTTTCTTTCTCTGTTTTGACTCTTCCTGGTTTAGGTATTGGTACCATATTTGTATCATAAAAAGAATTGGGTAGTACTCCTTCTTCACCTATTTTCCCAAATAGTCTATAAAGTATTGGAATTGATTGTTCTTTAAATGTTTGATAAAATTCACACATAAAACCATCTGGCCCTAGAGACCTTTTCCCATATAGGTCATTGATGGCTTGCTCAAGTTCTTTCCTGAGATGAGGTTATTTAGGTAATTTACTTCCTCTTCTGTTAACCTGGGCAATTTGTATTTTTGTAAATTTTCATTCATTTCCCTGAGGTTATCAAATTTATGGGCATACAACTGAGCAAAAAATTCCTAATTATTGTTTTAATTTCCTCTTCATTGGAGGTGAATTCACACTTTTCATTTTTGGTAGTGGTAATTTGGTTTTCTTCTTTCTTTTTTTTAATCAAATTGATCAAGGGTTTATCAATTTTATTGTTTTTGTCATAAAACCAGCTCTGACTTTTACTTATTAGTTCAATAGTTTTCTTTATTTCAATTTTATTAATCTCTCCTTTGATTTTCAGTATTTCTAATTTGGTATCTAATTGGGGATTTTCAATTTGTTCTTTTTTTCTAGCTTTTTCTGTTGCAAGCCCAGTTCATTGATCTTCTTTTTATCTGTTTTATTCATGTAAGCATTTAAAGATATAAAACTTCCCCTAAGAACTGCTTTTGCTACATCCCATAAGTTTTGGTATGTTGTCTCATTATTGTCATTCTTTTGAATGAAGTTATTAATTGTTTCTATGATTTGTTCTTTGACCCACTCATTCTTTAGGATTAGATTATTTAGTTTCCAATTAATTTTCAGTTTATTTTTCTATGGTACTTTATTATAAACATTTTTTCTTGCGTCATGATCTGAGAAGGATGCATTGTCTATTTCAGCCTTTCTCTACTCTATTGTAAGGTTTTTATGCCTTGTACATGGTCAATTTTTGAGTACGTGCCATGTACCACTGAAAAAAGGATATTCCTTTTTATCCCCATTCAGTTTTCTCCAGAGGTCAATCACAACTGCCTTTTCTAAAATTCTATTCACTTCTCTAACTTCTTTCTTCCTTATTTTGATGTTAGATTTGTGAATTTCAGAGAGAGGGAGGTTGAGGTCCCCCACTAGTATAGTTTTGTTGTCTATTTCTTCCTATAACTCCCTTAACTTTTCCTCTAAGAATCTGCATGCTGTACCACTTGGTGCATATATGTTAAATAATGATATTGCATCATTGTTTATGGTGCCTTTTAGCAGGATATAGTGTTCTTCCTTATCTCTTTTAATTAGATCTATCTTTGCTTTTGCTTTCTCTGAGATTAAGATTGCTACTCTTGCTTTTTTTGTTTTACTTTAGCTGAAGCACAATATATTCTCCTCCATCCTTTTACTTTTACCCTGTGTGTATCCCCTTTTTTCAAATGTATTTCTTGTAAGCAACATATTGTAGGATTATGGTTTTTAATCCATTCTGCTATCCACTTCTGTTTTATGGGAGAGCTCATCCCATTTACATTCACAGGTATAATTACAATCTATGTCTTTTTCTCCATCCCGTTTTCCCCCACGTTGTTTAGCTTTTATTTCTCCCTCCCTGCTTCTGCTCCTCAGAAGAGTTTTGCTTTTGACCACTGCCTTTCTCTATTTACCCTCCCTATTGATTTTACTCCCTTATCTTATGCTTTTCCCCTTCCTACTTCTTCCCTCCCTTCTGACCACCTCCCTTTTCCTTTCCCCCCTCACTGCCCACTGCCTGTAAGAAAAGTTTGATATCTATACTTCTCAGAGTATGTTATTCTCTTCCTGAACCAAATCCTCCAATGAGAGTAAAGCTCATATACTACTTCCATCTTTCCTTCCAGTGCAATGTGTTTTTGTGCCTCTCTACTTGATGCAATTTACCCTTTTCTACTACCTCCTCACCTTTTCTCCCAGATCCCTCCTTCTACATCTCCCAATCATGTTTTTTATCCTTATATCACTTATTTTATACTGACACCTACAGTCTTTGTGTATCCCTTTCAATTGTCATAATAACTATACTATTCTCACTATTGGCATATATATAACATATATAAAACAATATAATCCTATATAAGGATGTAAAGAACTTACTCTTATTGATTAACAATATTTGTGGGGTTTTTACCCCCCCCCCCGTTTACCTTTTTATGTCTCTCTTGAGTTTTCTATTTGAAGATGAAATTTTCCACTGAGTTCTGTCCTTTTCATCAGGAAGGTCTGGAATTCCCTTTTTCCCTTGAATGTCCATATCCTTGCCTGAAAAAATATGCTCAATTTTTCTGGGCAGTTGATCCTTGGTTATAGTCCAAGTTTATTTGCCCTTCAGAATATCATATTCCAATTTCTCCTGGCATTTAGCTGAAAGATCCTGTGTGATCCTGACTGTAGTTCCACAATATTTGAATTGCTTCTTTTTGGCTGCTTGCTGTATTTTCTCCTTGACTTTGTAGTTCTGAAATTTAGCTATAATATTTCTTGGAATTTTCAATTTGGGATCTTTTTCAGGGGGTGATCTGTGGATTCTTTCAATGATTATTTTCTCCTCTGGTTCTAGGACCTCTGGGCAATTATCTTTGATAATTTCTTCAAAGATACTTTCCAGGCTCTTTTTTTCATTATGGCTCTCCAGTACACCAATAATTCTTAAATTGTGTCTTCTGGAAGTGTTTTCCAGGTCAGTTGTTTTTCCAATCAGATATTTCACATTTTTGTCTATTTTTTCATTCTTTACATTTTGTTTCACTACTTTCTGATGCCTCATAGAGTCATTAGCTTCTACTTGCTTGATTCTAGTTTTTAATGAGTTGCTGTCTTCATTTTGCTTTTGAGTCTCCTTTTCCAATTGGATTATTTTACCTTTCAGAGTGTCATTTTGTTAATTTAGATTCTGAATCTCCTGAGACATTTCACCATTTTTTCCATTTTTCCTTTTATCTCCCTAATTTGGTTTTTAAAATCCTCCTTTAGCTCTTCCAGGAATGCCTTTTGGGCTTACGAGCAGTTCACATTCCCTTTTGAGGTATCAGATGTGGGCATAGTGTCAATGCTGTCCTCTTCTGAATTGGTATTTTGATCTTCCCTGTCTCCATAAAAAGAATCAATGGTCCTTGGATTTTGTGGTCTTCTTCATATTGGTTATATTTTTGCTAGCTTTCCATCGGATTTCTGCTTTTGTGGCTCAGGGATCACTGTCTTAGACTTCTTGTTCTGGGAATTGTGAGCCTAGTTGCTGGCTTTGTGTATTGTAGTCTTTGGTTTCCTGAGGTGTGGGGGAGGGGTTGTCTGGCTGCCAGAAGTCTCTTCTTCCCCTGGGGATGTTCTCCAGCCCCAGTGATCTCAGCTGTTGTCTGTTGTGGAGTCTGCCACTTCCCCTGGCTGTGGCAAAGACACGTCTGGGTTCCTGGTGTTTACTCCTCCTGGCTCCATCCCTCTGTAACTTAGGACCTCCCACTGTTTGGCCACTGAAGCCCCATTTCTGTCTCCTCTTTTCCAGAATTTTTCCCCCTGAGGAATTGTCTGGGTCAGTGAGGGAGGGAGGGATGAGAGCCGTTGACCTGGCCATTATATCTCCTGGAAGTTCGAGAAGGCAGGTTTCAAACCTTTGGGCTGCAAGCCTCAGGAGAAAATGTCTCACAGCTGCAGGTGTTGTGTTGCTGCTGCCTCCTGTCACTTTGACAGGCTCCTGTCCTGTGCTGGGAGGCCTGGTGATCTCTGCTGGTTTCAGGTGCTCAGCTTTCTCCTAACCTGGATTGCTGGCTGGTTTCCACAACTGCTTCCTCTTTGGTGCTGTCTGGTGCAGCTCCACTTTCCCAGCTTACAGATCTGTCCTGTCGACCTTTTGAACTCTCCTGGCTTGGAAGTTTTCCCCAGTCAGTCTACTAGTGGCTTCTAACTCTCAAATCTGCTCAGATTCACTTTTTAGAGGCATCTGACAGAACTTGTGAGAGAGCTGTGGTAAGATGCTGTTTTCCTGTGGCCATCTTGGCTCCACCCCTTCAATTCTAATTTTTAAGGCAGTATTTTCTTCAGTGGTCTTTTGGACCTCCTTTTCCATTTGCCTAATTCTGCCTTTTGAGGCATTCTTCTCCTCATTGGCTTTTTGGAGCTCTTTTGCCATTTGGGTTAATCTATTTCTTAAAGTGTTATTTTCTTCAGTATTTTTTGGGTCTCCTTTAGCAAGTTCTTGACTTGTTTTTCATGATTTTCTTGCATCACTCTAATTTCTCTTCCAAATTTTTCCTCTATTCTTACATGATTTTCCAAATCCCTTTTGAGCTCTTCAATGGCCTGAGACCAATTCATATTTTTCTTGGGGGCTTTTGATATAGAATCTTTGACTTTGTTATCTTCTTCTGGCCGATTGTTTGAATCTTCTTTGTCACCAAAAAAAATTCTATACTCTGAGTCCTTTTATGCTGCTTGCTCATTTTCCCAGCCAATTACTTGACTTTTGAGCTTTTTGTTAGGGTATTACTGCTTTCAGAATGGAGAGTGCTTTGTCCCAAGCTTCAGGGGTTTTGTACTGCTCTTTTCAGGGTTACTTCTATTCTGTTGTGGTATGATGCTCCTCTCCTGGTCTGTGCTCTGGTCTGTGAGTGTAGGCACTCCTTTCTGCTGTGTAAATACCAGGAGTACTCCCTCTCTACAGCCACTACAAAGTTCTACCACAGCGGCACTCCTACTCCACCAAGAACCATTGACCAAGACCATGACCCAACTCTAAGCAGGGCAAAGTAAGAGAACCTTGCCTCTATGCCAGCAAAGAGATCACTGCTCTCCAGCTCTGATAGCCATTTGATTCCTCCCACTGGAGCTCTGAAAGAAGCTGCCAGAGCTTCCTACTACTGCTGCCACTCTGCCACCTCTACCACCCCAGGGGCTGGGGCTGGACCATTCACTTCTCTCATCCAGATCCAGCAGTTTTCCCACTGACCTGCTAAGTTGTTTTTGGTGTTTCTGGGTTGAGAAGTCTGATAACTGCCACAGCTCATTGATTCAGGGCCCTGAGTTCTACTCTGCCTGGTCTATCCTGGTGTGGCCCCTGCTGGGCTGTACTCTGTTCCCAGCATGGTGCAATACACACTTCCCAGGGACCATCTAGGCCATCTTGGACTGGAGACTTGTTTCCCTCTATTATTTTGTGGGTTCTGTGGCTCTAGAATTTGTTTAGAGTCATTTTTACAGGTATTTGGAGGGATTTGGGGGAGAGCTTAAGTGAGTCCCTGTTTTCAAGTGGCCAACTTGGCTCTGCTCCATGGGAGTGTGGACTTTTGACAGAGTTTGCAATTCTGAATTTCATGGAGACCAAGTTAAAAAAATAACTAAAAAACAAAAAAAAATTGTAGAGTGCCTCAATAAATATTTATGGATTTGATTCATTTTGAAGCTACTTAAAGAATACAGTAGCCTCTAGTTCTTTTATGTTCTTATTCTAAGTATGTAAGATGGGGCTCTTTTTTGTAATGGTCCTTGGCTAGTCAATTGCTAGTAATCCAACTTTATTCTTCATGTACATGTGGTATCTTCTAATGGCAATTAGAGATTCATACACAAAGGGGATATAAGGATGAGATGGTGGCCCTTCAAGTACAAATTAATAGTGTGTTTATTCAAAAAGAATTAATCATAATTCTCAAAACTATAGATTGAATCCATTTATCATAGCATTTGGATCAGCCGAAAATCATCAATATTGACAAAATAATTATTGGCATGGCTGGGAGGTAGAGAGTTCAACCAAGGCCGTATATGCAGGATTTTCCTTTAAAGTTACAAAAGACATCTAAAAATTATTTCTTAATTGTGTACTAACTGTGTCATTATACAAGAGGTCAATTTAGAAACACAGAAGGTTATCAACTACAAATTTTTACTCAAGTAACCTGACTTTCAACAATGGCATCAATACACTTTTAAAAAGACTGTAACAAAATAGAGAGGCAAATTGCTACCAATAACTAATTAGGCATAATAAATATAAAAGAAAATATCTTTCCCAGAAACATTACACAGATGGAAAATATAAATATGCACAATTCTGTTAAAAAGAAAAAAAAGTTTTTCATTTTTTTAATCAACAAATATTTATTTAATGCCTATTGTATGATATTTTGAAAATAGTTTCATTTAGAAATTTTGGCATTTTACCAGTAGAACTGTTTCTCAAAAACAATGAGATAGTAAAAAAGTGATCATAAAATAATTAGTGATAAAAATAGAAATCTATAGTTGGCTCTAGGACTTAGCCAGCTAGATAAGAAAAGATTGAAACATGACAATCAACTTTCCCCACTCAGTTCATAACTACCTTCGCTATAATTTGAGACATGGGAGATACTGGCACAGGACCACTCAGCATGCTTCCATTAAAGAAGTGCTGTGCTCTTTGAGCAAAGTAGAATTATAGCAACTCAAAAGAAATGTGAGATGCATAAATTTAGAGATATCTCCACTCCAAATGTTCATATGAACTATTTGTGCCTGACCTGTGGTAGAGCCTTCCAAGATTGCTTTGGTCTGATCAGTCACAGTTCAGCACATTGTACTTTGATCTCATCATAGTGATGTCACTTTGGTCCTCTTCGAGCAGGAAGAACAACTACCAATAGTACCGGGTTGTATAAAAGCAGAAATTTCTTAATAATTATTTGTCTAATTTACAACTAATTGCATTTGGATCTTTTAACAAAGATTTTCCTAGATTTATCTCCCATCAGTTTGTTATCATTAGTTTATTACTCCAAATAAGGTATTATAAAACAACTTCTTAAGTCTTTATCCTTTGGTATGAAGATTTCAGATATGGGAACAAGCATTTATTAAAAGCCTACTATGAGCAAGGCCCTGTGCTCAGTTTTCAAAATACTATATTACTTGATCCTCACAACACGTGAATGAGTACAATCTATAGACCCAGATTTACCTTCTACTCCTGTATTCTGTGTAAGAATGTAAAACGATGAGTGAGAACATGGGGAACTGATAAAGATTAAGGAAGAGCTAGGAGAATTAAGGAGCAACAATTTGAAGAGGAAGACTCAAGAAGGAAAATAAGGCAAGGCATAATAAAATAAGTGGAACAAGTAGAACAAATATTTAATTGATAAAGAATATTGGTAGGTGGGGCTTGTGAAACTAGAGGTGGGTGAAGGGGGTAAGGGTGGGTCGGGTATGCCAAGAATTTGTTCAGAAAAAGAAAATGAAGTTGAGTGCACCAGGTCAAGAACTTAATATTTATATTTTGCCTAGTTATTGCTATCTGTGTTGAGAAAATAGGCTGATCTCCCTCTTGGAAAGAAAAGTGAAGGCATTGCAGTGATACCTTTCTTTTTACCATCCAGGTTGTTATATACAATGAAGTTTTCCTAAAGGAAAAATGTTATAGTTCAATGGAAGAAAGAGGGGTGGGAGGCTCTGAATTAGAGGACAGGAGATGAGACCTTCATTAAGAGCAAGATTAAAGGAAGGAAGCGAGCATTTATTAAGTGCCATCTATATACTAGGCACTGTTCTAAGTGCTTTATACATATTTATCCTTAAAAGAACACTGCAAAAGATGTTCTATTACTATCTCAATTTTACAGCCGAAGAAACTAAGGCAAATGGTTAAGTGACTTGCTCGGGGTCATACAGCTAGTAAGTTTTAGAAACAGCATTTGAATTCGGTTCTGCTGAACTCCAAACCCAACTCTCTTTTGATACAGATACACTATATACTATACACAGATAACACTAGTTATGATACAGAGGAAAAGGGGAAGGAAAGGGACAATTAAGATTTGAAGCTCTTTCTGAATAGGAGGGATCCAGATTTGAGGAGGAGGAAGTAGATGCTTCTCCTTCAGAAAATGACCTAATACAGGGTTAGCTAGGTGGCACAGTGGCTAGAGCACTGACTCTGGTTTTGGGAGGACCTGAGTTCAAACATGGCCTCAGCCACTTTCTAGCTGTGTGATCCTGAGCAAGTCACTTAACCACTTGAGCCCAGTTGCCTCAAAAAAAGACATAGTAGAGCAATAGAAACTATTAAGTGAGAGAAGATTTAGCAAGGGCCTCAGTTGGTCACTGGCATTGAAGAAACTTTTTTAAACTGATAACAACACTATGTCTGTTTGTTCTGGATCATGCAGTTAAGAGAACATCTTCAAACATCAAGATATGTAACAACTACCTACTTTTAGTGATTCAGATAAGCATAAATGATACTGCCAGAATGAACCTTAAAAAGTATTGTCAAAAGTTATGAGTCTTGAGTGGGAAACTGAAGCCTATAGGAAGACAGGTTATGTGTACTTCATGGTTGACCATTGTACAAAAAAGATACAGAAGAGAAAATGTGATCTGTAAAATAAACAGCAAACTAAGAAGGTGGTATTGGTATTTGAGAATGGGGATGGACTTCTGGACATGGCTTAGAATATAAGGAGGTCAGATTCCTGCCCAGAGTTGGAGTATACTCTGCAAAAATAGGAAAGAATATGTTTTCCTGGAGTCATGTAAAACTAATACAATGCCTTTAAAAATTTTTTATCTTCCTTTGCCCAGGCTTTCATAAAACCTAAAAATGCAAAAAAATGTTTTGAAATAAGAATTTTTGTTTGAAAACATCTTTTTCTCCTTTTTAATTCTTTGTGGTGAAGTATTGCTCTCTGGAAAGGGAATACAGAAATGGAAAATGTAGGTGACATAAAAACAAAAGACAAAAATAACACTATGTAAACATAAAATGTTCTAGTGAGTTGGATTTGGAGGCTCATCTAATACTGAAAGTTTTCGTTTTAGTATAATACACAGACCTCATTCTTTTACAATTTATTTTATATGAATCTAGGTGATTGATTTATGCCAACTCCTTGTTTGCTTGGCAGTCTTCCCTTTTGAAAACTCACTCCTTGTATGCATTGCCTACTAGTGAAACATTTTTCCTTTTACATGCTTATCATGCTCTCAATTTTTGCAGAGATCTAGGGCATTTTTTGAAGTATTAGTAGAACCTCTCTCTGTTCAAAGGACTGATCAAATTCTAATTCAAGACCTTTCTGCCTTAGGACTCTTTGCACCCAAATTAAACTAAAAAACAAAATGTCCCCACTAGCAAAGTTTTGATAATAAGGACTTGAAGAAGAACATGAACTTATAAAAACAAGACATATACATACATACTATACATATGTATGTATATGTAAATCTCTTGTTTTTACATATATTTGTAACTCAATGGATTTCTGAAAATATCTGCTTTTCTTAGCCTACCAATATGTTTGGCTAGTTTTAGTGCAAATTTTAACTGCTATTTTTCCAGAAATGGCCATTTACTTCAAAGTCTACTCTAAGCTATCTCTACTAGTGATCTTGAGAGAGGGAACCAGGGCATCCTGAGGAGCCATGGCTCAATCTCAAGGTGAGTCTGACTGGATTCTAACAAGGACATCATCAACTACCAATCAGAGGGTGAGAGGCTAGACTGCAGGATAACCCATCACATGGCTTATCTCCAACCCCACCATACATGCACCTTATTTCTCCATTCTCTTGCATAACTATTCAAGCTCCCATTCTCCTTCTTCTGGAGCTGGAAATAGACCCTTAAGTTCATTAGCTGATACAGCTGGGTTATGGGCTCACAGGTGCTTCCTGGGCACCACCGAAGAATGGCAAAGATGCTAGTTTGAAAATATATTCCCCTCATGATGCCCGTCCTTGCTTCCCAGATTATCTTGTCATTTGACAGGAACCCCTTGGAGGGAAGGCTTTGCACTCTGGAGCAAGAAACAGTCTCTCCTCTTTTTGCTTTGGGTGGAAAAAGTAAATTGCACAGGATAAGCAGAGATCGATGTATTGTACAGATTACAGAACTATTACATCAACCACTCCCCCTATTCCTCTCCTAAGCTTTCTTATTACTGCCAAGGTCACTATCATTCTTTCAATCACTCAACATACTTTCACCCCATTTAACCAGTCAGTTGTAAAATTTCATCATTTCCCCCTCCACATTTCTTATATCTATCCCCTTTTCTATTCACACAACCACAGTCTCCTTTAGGCCCTCATCACATCTTGCCTGGAATAATGTAATTGGTCTCCTAATTGGTCTCCCTGCCTTGTTTCTCCATTGCAATCCATCCTCCACCCAGGAGTGAAAGTGATTTTCCTAAAGTGCTGGTCTGCTCAATAAATTCTATTGTCTCCCTATTGAATACCTGGCTAAAATATAATTTCATCTTTAAATTATCTTTATTTTTTGTTATTGTATAAGTTTTGTATTGGACAGAATTATCCATATAGTACTAGATAGTTTATTTTTATTTTATTTTAAATCTTTTAATTTAATTTATGGAATAAAACAAGCATTTCTGTAACATAGTATAATAAAAAAGATGATTATAAATGAAACTGCAAATCAGTTATGTACAACTTTGTGTTCCTTTTAAATATACAATAAAATTATCATGTAAGTTTTTTCTTTCTTTCTTCCCTCTCCCCACACTATAATGGCTACCATTAGATGCAACTACATACATACGTACATGCATATACACACACACACATATATACACACACATATACTCATACACAAATATGTAAAATCATTCTCCACATATGATTCTTAGTTCTTTCTCTGGATGCAGATGACAACTTCCTTCATATGTCCTTTGTAGTTAATTTGGCTATTTATAATAGTCAAAACTACTTATTCACTCAAATACATAATTTATAAATAAGTAAATACAAATTGTGTAATTGAACATACATAATGAGGTTGCATGCTCAAAAATTTCTTACTGATAGAAGTTCATGATAAAAAAATTGGAGATTACTCACCTATAACAGCAAGTATTAAATCAGAAGCAAGTCTGAGCATCTTAACTATGTGTGTGTTGTGTTTATACATACATACATACATACATACATGTGTGTATATATACATATAATTACTTTTATATTTATATTGTAAATGTAATCTCCTCCAGGGCTAAGTTGGTGACTGTGTGGTAAGACTGCGTATAAGGGTGCCCTCATACAACTTATTTACTCTTCTGTAAGAGGATGGTGTATGTATTTTGAGACAAGGAAAGAGTAAGACATAAACAATGGAGGTAGGGTCTTAGGATGGAGAAGGAAAAAAGTCTGAGGGAGAATAAATTGGTAGATTTATATAAGAAAGATGAGTAAACTGAAGGGGACCTTATTGTCTGAGTGCTATGTGGTGGAGCTGGGGCACAGACGCAAAGAATCAATACTATAGGCTCTTACCATCAATTGAGATTCTCTAAGTCTGCTACTAATCTCATCTCTTAGAAAGGCTTTAGTGATAATTGGTTTGTGATGTTTTTGTAATTAGTTGAATTAGCTGCCATCTTTGTCTGCTTCTAAGACCACTTATGACAGAGGAAAGATAGGAGGTCAGAAGGATGAAACAGCATTTGTCTTCATAGTAGACTGAGTCGACGGAATTAAGGTCTTTAAGTAAACAAACCATTTGAGTCATCCAAGCACATAAAAAGCAGCTGGGAATTCTATGATGCATGAAAGACCCTTTTTCACACCTGGCTAACTAAAAAGCCACCAGCAGAATTTCCCCCAACTTTTCAAATAAATTAATAAGTGAGTAACCTTTGGTGCTTTTCAAAGGCAGAAAAATTTTTGAAATATATTGTGAATTTTGTTTGTAATGTCTTTCCCTCAAATGAAGTCATACAATCAGTTCTTAGATCCAGATTTCTTCAAATATTTTAAATATATATATATGTATATATTTGAAAATACTTTTCAAAAATTCTTCTGTTAGGGCTTTAAAAATTCATGTTGGTCTCCATCTATGTTTGAAAATGGTTCTCCTTCCCTTTCATAACTATATTTATCCCATTATGTTACTATAGTATCAAAAAGATATCATGACACAGTGGGTAGGGGGTTGGCCCAATAGTAAAGAAAACCTGAATTCAAGTCCCACTCTGACCTACAAGTCACTAAACCTCTCAATTCCTGGGACAACTCTCTAAAGAAAGGAAATTGCAGAACAGCTATTGACCTGTACTGGTATGTGTATACACACATATATACACACACATATACACACATACAAAGTATATATGTATGTGTGTGTGTGTATGTGTGTGTGTGTGTGCATATATTCACTTGGATAAGACATTTAGGTATTTTCTAAGATTCCTAATAGATGAAGATACTAATAAAAATAAAATAAAATAACTAATAGAAAGGGTACAAAGATTTTTTTTACATTTTTTCTGGTACTTTGGGAAAAGCATTGACTATAGTGAAAGGATATAGATTCAATCCTACCTCTGATTCTCACTACTTAACCTCTATTTCAGTTTATTCGTTTATATAATGAGGGGGCTAGACTAGACGCCTGTTAGATTCTTTAAAGCCCTTAATCTATGATCACCACTATCCTTTTTTCAGAGGTTCTTAAGCTGGAAGTTATTCAAAGTTTCTTAAGTCTGGGAACTTAAAAGAAAATCAGTAATTATTTTAATATAATTGATTTCATTTAGAATGATGATAGCTTCTATGTGTCACCTATTCAATCCATTATCTGAGCTCCCGTATAACATATTAATCATTCTACACATACCAGAGATATCTAAAAACAGTAATAAACCATTTAATCAAAACAAGAGAATGCAAATAACATGGAAAGACAGCAAAAAGCAGAACATCCATACCTCTATGCAAAGGGTACTATCTGATTTTCCCTCATCTCCTCTAACTTCCTGGAAAAGTGAGAGAGAACAATCAATTGTAATTTATTGTCAGAATCGTTGGGAGTTTAGAGTGTGGTGCCATTTGTTTACTAATATCGCACTAGGAAATCCCTTGGAATAGATTATGGGAGACCTAAAAACTTTTGCCTTTACTCAATATTTGTCAACATGGTTCAGATGGGTTGTCAAGGTTCAGAACTCCATGACCACAAGTCTATGCTATCATCTTTCTCTCTACCCTAGGCTTTGTTCTGAATCTTGTTTGTTCTATCTACTCATTCCTGTGGATTTTTGATTCCCCACTTTTTTAACCTCCTACTGATTAGAATCCTCACCAACTAAATCCCTCTTTTGATAATGTTTCTATATCATAGGGCTTATGTATGGCCCTTTGGGTCATACCTTTTAGACCCCAAGAATTTTGGGAAATCAAGTCCTACAGACATATCTCTTACAGTAATATATCTATGTAAAAACAGGATCAATTACTAATGCTTATTTCTTATCATTTTATTTTCTAGATTATATTACTCTTTACTGGCTTATGAAAAATATCACCACTTAAGATTTTATTTAAGCAAAATAATTTTTAGCTTTTTCATGAATAAATCTTGCTTTGTCTCTGTAACCCTTTTTCTACCCTTGTTCTTTTTTTAAATCAAGTATTTAATTTCCCTTCCCTCCACCCTCTTCCACCCCAAACTGGTAGAAAAAAGAAATGAAAAAGAAAACCATTACAATAAATAGCCATAGTTAAGCAAAAAACTCTACATAATGGTTATGTACAATAATGTGTGTATCCTTCTGAATACTAGTCCATCATCCCTCTGTCAGGAGGTAGGCAGCATCCTTTCTCACTAGTTCTTTGGAATCATGGTGGATTATTGTGTTGATCCAAGTTCTCTTTAGTGTTTATTTTTACAACATTAATGTTGTAGTATAAAATGTTTTTTTTGTTCTGCTCACTTTATTTTGCATCAGTTTAGAGAGTCTTTCTGAGTCTTTCTTAAACCAGGGGCATAATTTATAGGATTAGGGAAATTATATTACCACTGCTTCTAGACTTCAGTATAATGTTCGGATCTGGGTGGCACAGTTTAAGAAAATCTAGATTGTGTCTAAAGGAGAACACCTAGGATAAGGACGGACTTCGAGTCCATGACATATGAAGATTGATTGAAGGTGTTGGAGTGTATTTTGCTTGCAAAAAAAGACTCAGCAAAGATATGATTGTTTCCTTGAAGTATTTGAGGGGGGATCTGAGACAAGATGGTGGACGGAGAACAGGGACTTCCTTGAGCTCTCCTTCAAATCCCCCCAAACACCTATAAAAATGACTCTTAACAAATTCTAGAGCTACAGAATCCACAAAATGGCAGAGCATAACAAGGCTACAGCCTAAGATGGCCTGGATGGTTGCTGGAAAGGGTCTATCACACCATACTGGGACCAGAGTGCAGCCCAGCCTGGGCTGTGCCAGGACAGTCCAGGCCAGACTGGGTAGTACAGGCCTCGGGGACCTGAATCACTGAGCTGTGGTGTTTTCCAGACTTCTCAACCCACAAACACCAAAGACAACTTAGCAGGTCAGTGGGAAAACTCTGTTGGACCTGAGTGAGAGAAAGGCATGGTCTGGTCCCAGCCACATGGCTGCAGAGGTGGTTGCAGTGATGGTTGCAGCAGCAGCAGCAGCAGCAGAAACAACAACAGCAGCAGTGGCTGCTTCAGAGCTTCAAGCCCATTGATGGGGGTGGGGGGGAATCAAGCAGCTGATGAGAGCAAGAGTGTAGGGATCTCTTTGCTGGCATGGAGGCAGGATTCTCTTGCTTTGCCCTACTTGGATCTGGGTTACCATCCTGGGTGGTGGTCCTGCGGTGAGGAACACTGGTGTGACAGAGCTGGTGGTGGCATGGAGAGGGAGTCCTCCTGGCAGTTACAGGGCAGAGAAGAGTGCTTCAAATCACTCACAGACCAGAGCACAGGCCAGAAGAGGTGAAACACCTCTCATTGGATCATACCACCTCAGAAGAACTGAAAATTTATAGGTGCCTAGAAGTAGCTCTGAAAACAGCAGCACCAAACTCCTGAAGCTTGGGACAGAGCACTCTCCACTCTGGAAGCAGAGTTCTACCTTGGCAAAGAGCTAAAAAGCTGGGAAGATGGGCAGACAGTGTAAAAGGACTCAGACTATAGAATCTTACTTTGGTGGCAAAGAAGATCAAAACATATAGTCATGAGAAGACAACAAAGTCAAAGATCATACATCAAAAGCCTCCAAGAAAAAGATGAATTAGTCACAGGTCATGAAAGAGCTCAGAAAGGATTTGGAAAATCAAGTAAGAGAAGTGGAGGATAAATTGGGAGGAGAAATGAATGATGCAAGAAAATCATGAAAAACCAGTCAACACCTTGATAAAGGAGACCCCCCCCCAAAGTACTGAAGAAGTATTTGAAGGGCATGCATGTGGAGGAGGAGCAAAGTTCTTCTGTTTGAGCCCAGAGGGCAGAATCAGAAGCAAAAAGACCAATTTATGCTTGATAAAAGGAAATACTTCCTTAGATTTTGTTCTATCCCAAAGTGTAGTTGACTGCTTTCAGACATGATGCTTTCTTACTCCTTGTCTTTAAGCAGAAGCTGGACTATCATTTACCAGTGAGGTACAGTGGGATTCCATCGATATATTATTTAAGTAGAATGCTGCTGGGGTGTCTTCCAACTCTCAAATTCTATGATTCTGTGATTTCCTTGAAAATTTCCATTTCAAGGTCATAAGGTAGAGGTAGAGGTGGCGGTCCCAATTGGGGTTGCACATTTGTTTTCTTTATAAACGAATACAATGGGAGGACATGCCCAGATCACTTAAAGACAAGAAACTCTGATTCTAGGTGACATACTGTGTTTCCTGATCACATGAGTGGGAGGAGCCTCCTTAGACTGGTTGTGTAGCTGGAACAGGATGTATCTTTAAAAGCTGCCACACTGAGACACATTTTCTATTTCCTGCATCATTGAGAACATATGAAAATCTAAGTTTATGTATAGCATGGGTTCCATGAACTGAACTGGTAAGGAGTAAGAGTTATTTTGCTCTCTTCCCCTCTTTTATTTTGTGGCCCTAAGAAATGGGCAGGTAATCATATTAAGTGAATAAATGGAGAGGGGTGATAAGGGCTAGAGCCAAGAGTAGAGGATTTAGACAACTCACAAACTTTTTAAAGGTACCACAGAACCTCAGATGAGGGCTAAAAGGTAATACACCTGGTCTTCAGTCAGTAGTATCCAGGGTAGCCATTTTTTCAGCAGTCTTAATTGGGTTATTCAGTCTTGGAATCCATTCAAATATATTTTGTCTTTCAGTTTCGTCCATAAACAGCAAAACTGATTAGTCTTTGCATGGCTAGAGGTCTATCTGATATAACTAGCTTTAATTTAGGTATTCTAATTCATTACCTAATAAAATGTCTTATGTCACTTTAAATTTTCCATTGCTTAAAAATATGCATGTGATATATGTGCTATAATAGCTTTCTCTGTTCTTCTGTCTTACAGAAATTTATGTGCTATGGCATTTATTTAAGAAGTTTACCTCATTCTTTAACTATGTACTTGTCTAAAATTAGATTAATGATAGGTTTGTATTTTTCTTGAAATCAGTTTCGAAAAGAGAAATGGATTTTTGCAGCTTTGTCATTTTCAGCTTCTCTTTCCTTTGAAAGAGAACTTTCGACATCTGAAATTGCTTATTTGATTTTAGTAAATAAGACTTTAATTTCAATGTAATTTAGTTGTCTATACTGGGAGCACTAACATATTTCTGAGAGTATGAGTGATTAACCAGGAAGGTAATAAAAATTCAAATAAAGAAATTCAGGATTTTCTTATATCATATATACATATACATATATATTTAAAAATCTGTTTTTTAAATAAATTATTCTGCCACTTGAGAATGAATCATTTACATATGTTGTAGCACTACTGTATCAAATGTAGCAATTTATTTTCTTAGGGGAACATAGTAGAATGTTGTGTTTCTTTCATGAACAAGAGCAAATACTGGATTTAAGCATCTTAAAGACATCTATCTAGGGGCAGCTAGGTGGCGCAGTGAGTAGAGTACCGGCCTTGGAGTCAGGAGCACCTGAGTTCAAATCCAGCCTCAGACACTTGACACATTTACTGGCTGTGTGACCTTGGGCAAGTCACTTAACCCCAACTGCCTTGCCTAAAAACAAAAACGAAAAAAAAGACATCTATCTTCAAATGATGAAATGATTACGTATAGGCATGAAGTCCTTTCTATGACATTTTTGTCTCCTACTACTATTTGTATGCCTCTTGCTACTGAGTTCAAGAAATTCAACTTGGCTGATTTTATGAGTACTAGAGAGAGGGTTGTAAAAGGTGTTCCCAGTGTGAAGGAAGTTATGTTTAAAGTGATATCTACATTTACTCCATGTCAAATGAAAAAAAAGAGTATTATAGAATGCTGGTAATCTAGTAGAATCATTGCCTTGTTTACATCCACATTTTGGCCTTGTTTTCTTCACTAAAGCAACCTTCCATATTCATTGATGTACAAGAATAAAACATTCAATTCATAAGATATAAAAGTTGAATGGCTTCCTTGTTGTGGCTTTGACAATGCCATTCCATGATTTCAAAGATTACCTTTTCAATAACAAAACAGAAGGCTGGAATTTCTCTATGTTTTGGTTTTTATTGTATAGTTTGCTAAGACTTGAGAAATTGATTGGACTTAGGTTTGCCCATATTCAAGTCATTGGGTGCAGAGAGGTGCTGATATCCATTGGAGAATTCCCATTGAAGGAAAACTTCAGTTGTGAAGGGAAAAACTTTCAGTTTGAATTTTAGCTCATATTTTTCTTTTAGTCATTTCAGGGAAAATTGATAGTTAATAACTTGCCCATTCCAGCATACAGAACATACTGTGGTTGGAATAATGATGAATTTGTCCAAATTACTATATTAGCAAAAGTACCAGTAAACTCCCTGAGAACTCAAGTAGTTCATAAGTTAGAATAAACTTCCCAATCAAGTTTAATTATGGCCAGTGAGGACACCCATGGCTGGTATACCAAGAGAGTGAATTTATTTAACTTATGGAAGTAGGCAGATGTTAAATTGTCATTCTCATCAGACACATAGTTCATAAATAAATCATATCTCATGTTATTTACCAACACCACCAGATACACTGAGAAGCAACTTTTAATATTTCAGACTCCCTGCTTTGCTGTCAGAAAAATTTTCCTATTTCTTTTTCTCAGAACAGCTAATCTTTTCTGTAGCTTTTCAGTCTTTGTTTATGAAATGTTCATCACTAAAGTTTCCACCAAAGTAACAGGGAAAAAAACCAACAAGAAGCAAACAAAAATCAAAGACCTAAGCAATGTATCCCACAAGCATTTTGGCACAGTTGAGTGTCCTTTTGTGTCAATTCCACAGCCTGGTATTGTGACTAGCTTATTTTTTTAACCTGAGGTAAAAGTTATTGAATGTGTGTATAAAGGATGGGACTGTGGAGGTTAAAAATCACAGAGGACAGTCTGATTAAAGACGTAGTTGCATTGAGAAATGGCATGGTCTAGCCTTTATTCATGTGAGTTAGGGAAGAAAACATCACCTTAAAAACAGAATTAGCCTAATGGTAAGAGGCACAAAAATTCAATGAAGAAAAGAGGTCCTTAAAAAGAAGAAATGCTAAAAAAGAAGTAAAAAACTGCTCTGAAGAAAACACTTTCTTAAAATTAGAATTTGGGCAAATGGGAAGCTAATGACTCCGTGAGACTTCAAGAATCAAACAAAATTAAGAGTGAAAAAAATAAAAGAAAATGTGCAATACCTCATTGAAAAACAATTGACCTGGAGAATAGATAAATGAGAGATAATTTAAAAATCACTGGACTACCTGAAAACCATGATAACAAATAGCCTAGACATCATACTTCAGGAAATTATAAAGGAAAGCTACCTCAATATCTTAGATCCAGAGGTTAAAATAAAAATGGAAAGAATCCACCTCCTAAAGGAGATCCCAAAATGAAAACTCTCAGGAATATTAAACCCAAAATCCAGATCTCCCAGGTCAAGGAGAAAATATTTTAAGCAGCCAGAAAGAAACAATTAATATATTATGGGGCCACAGTCAGGATCACACAAAATTTAGCAGCTTCCATGTTAAAGAAGAAGAGGGCTTAGAATATGATATCTCAGAGGGCAAAGGAGCTGGGATTACAAGCCAGAGTAACCTACCCAGCAAAACTAAGTATAATTCTTCAGAGGAAAGGGGATATTTAATGAAATAGATGATGTCTAAGCATTCCTGATAAAAAGACCAGAGCTGAGTAGAAAATTTTACATTTGAACAGAGGACTCAAGAGAAGCATAAAAAGTAAACATAGAAAAGATAAACAAACATTCCTGAAGAAAAGATCAGAGCTGAATAGCAAATTGTACACTCAAATAGAAGATTCAAGAAAAGCATAAAAAAGGTAATCATGAAAGATTAATCATAAGGGACTCAATGGAGTTAAAGTGTTTACATTCCTATATGGGAAGATGATTTATGTAACTTCTAAGAACTTTATCATTGGGGTACTTAGAAGGAGTCTGCATAGACAGAGGGCACAGGTGTGAATTAATTATGTTGAAATGATCTCCAAAAAAAGAATGTAGGTGTGATGAAGAGGGATGTACTGAGAGAAAGAGGAAGGGAGAGGTAGAATGGGGAAAATTTTCTCACATAAAAGAGGCACACAAGGAAGGGCTTTTACTTGCTCAGTTGTTTTAACAGTCTGATTCTTTGTGACCCTATTTGGCATTTTCTTGGTCAAGATGCTGGAATGGTTTGCCATTTACTTCTCTAACTTATTTTATAGATGAGGGAACTGAGTAAAACAAAGTTAACTGACTTTCCCAAGGTCATACAATTAGTAAGTGACTGAGGCCAGATTTGAACTCAGGAAGATGTCTTCCTGAATCCAGGCCCAACACTCTATTCCTTTCTCCAACAACAGCCTATATAGTGGAGAGGAAAAGAGGCAGGGAGTGGCCAATGCTTCAACCTCACTCTTATATGAATTGGTTCAAAAAAGGAAGGATACATATAAATACACATATACACACATATGCACATATGCATATATACACACACATATACATATTGCACACATAAGGGAATAAGAGTTATGGGGAAGGGGATGATAAGGGGAATAGCAGACTGGGGAAGGCAGCGGTCAGAAGCAATATAGACTTTTGAGGATGAACAGGATAGAAAGAGAGAGAGAAAGATAAACAGAGGAAAGCAGTATGGAGGGAAATGCAGTTAGTGATCATAACTGGGAATGAGAATGGAATGATCTAACATATAGAATGGAAGTGGATAGCAGAATGGATTGGAAACCAGAATCCAACAATATGTTATGTACAAGAGACACGTTCGTTACAGAGAGACACTCACAGAGTTGAAATGATGGGCCGGAGCAGAGTCTATTAGGCTTAGCTGAAGTGAAGAGTGCAGGTGTAGGCAATCATGATCTCAGACAAAATGAAAAGAATATTAGACCTAATTTAAAAAGATAATAAAGGAAACTTCATTTTGCTAAAAGGGGCCATAAAAATGAAGAATATCAAACATTTTTACAGCAAGTTTCTCTGATAAATGCCTAATTTCTCAAATATAGGGAACTGAGTCAAATTTATGAAAAATAAAGAGCCATTCCTCAGTCAATAAATGGTCAAGGAATATGAATAGGTAGTTTTCATAAGAATAAAGCTATCTGTAGTCATATGAACAAATGTTCTAAATCAATATTGATTAGAAAAAGGTAAATTAAATTGACTCTGAGGTAGCACATCACATCTATCGGAAATGACAAATGCTACAGGAGATGAGAGAAAACAAATACGTTAATGAATTGTTTGTGGAGTAGTGAGCTGGATCACCATTCTGGAAGACCATCTGGAACTATGCTGTGCAAAGGACTATAAAACTGTGCATACCCTTTGATCCAGCAATGCCATTACTAGGCCCGTACCCCAAAGAGATCAAAGAAAAAACAAAAAGGACCTATGCCTACAAAAGTACTTATAACAGCTATTTCTGTGGTGTCAAAGAATTGAAAATTGAGTCAATGCTCATCAATTGGGAAATGGTTGCACAAATTGTAGCCTGTGATTGTGGTGGCATACTATTGTGCTATAAGAAATGGCAAGGGAGTTGATTTCAGATGCCTATAGAATAATTGAACTAGAGATTTTCAAGAGGCAATTAGTCATGCATGACTGCATCTGGGGGGAGAGATCAGGTTATGGTCTAGAGATGTTGGTATCATCTGCAGAGCTGATAATTGAAACTAAGGAGTTGATCATTTTAAGGGAGATAATGTAGAGGAAAAAGAGTGGATGTAACAGTATCTACTTCAGCCATTTGTCCCGGTAAGGAAATGATTTCTTAAGTGTAATGTGCTATGCAGTGTTTTAACATTTCTTTTGGAAGCAATTTCTATGATATAGGGACCATTAATCTTTGCCTGATAAATTTACTTGCAAATAAAAAAAAAGAATTTCAATCAAACCCTTGTACCATCTGTATCCAGGTTACATTTTTTTAGTTGTATTTTATGCAACTCCCCTTCATTTCCAAACAAGCTGACTTACTCACTATTTATGGAACTCACTATTCCAACACCCAACTTCATTCCTTTGCATTGGCTCTCCCTTCCCATCACCCATGCCTATAGTACTCTCTCCCTCTTCCTCTCCCTCTCCCTCTACCTCTCCCTTTCTCTTTTCCTCTCTCTCTCCCTTTCTCTCTCCCTCCCTCTCTCCCCACCTCTCCTTTACAATTTGTTTGATGTGTTGCATTCTTCTACAATTCGACTTGGGTGCTATTTACTATGACACAGATCTTTCCTATTCCCCCCATGTTATCATCATGGATCCTATGGAGAAGATTGTGGAGAGAGATTTAACAAGATACGACAATTGATTGGCAAGTGAATTGCCAACTAATATCAGGGAAGAAAGGGGTGGGAGGATAAAGGGTCAAGAATGACTCTGATTTTGAAGCTGAGTGACTGGAACGATGACAAAGATAATGAATCCTGTTGGAGACATGCTGAGTTTGAGATATTTATGTAAGATGGGGGGAGGTGCAGCATGTCCAGGCCACTGGTAATAATGGTCTGAAACTCAAAATGGAAGATGCTGGTTGAATATGCAGATGATGAGTGATAATTGAGTATAATGCCTGGCATATAGGAATACTAATGAATTTTACTGATTGAACCTAGAAGTCCACATGAAATTACCAAGAAAACAGGTTTAGAGAGAAAAGAGAGGGCACAGGAAAGAATTTTGGTGGACATACAGCTGGTAACAGGTCTTAGATGGATGATGCAGCAAAAGAAATTGAAAGGGTGACAGATAAGAGAAGAACCAGGAGAGTAATTTTATGAAAACAAGACAGAAGGGAGTATCTAAGGTAGGTCCTGGGGTCATAAACAGTATCAAAAGCTGATCAGAGAAAAAGATGAATGAGGCTCATTAAAATTATTGGACAAAGTGTTGTTGGAGTCAGATCTCAAACTTTATAAGGTAAAGGAATGAGTGGAAGATAAAGAACTGGTAACCATATTTAACTGTAGGCGGCTTTTTTCCTTAAGAGTTTGACAATGAAGGAAAGAGACAGAGGGTAAATGATGGGGCCAAGTTTTATGTTTTTTTAATAAGATAGAAAAAACTTAGGCATGTTCTTAAGCAATAGGGAATAAGTCAATAGATAAGGAGAAGTTGAAGATGACTTGGGAGGGATAACAAACTCCAAGAGAAAGCAGATGAGATTCAGGACACAAGTAAAAGAAAGGCTGGAACAATTTAGCAGAAATGGGGGATGAAGAATAATAGGTGTGGAATAGGAGAGAAAGGGTGCTCATGATAGATAGCATCAATTTTCTCATTGAAGTCGGAGGTGCAGTTCTCTGTTAGGAGGGAGGAAAGAAATGTAGAAGTCTTGAGGAAAGAAGAGAAGGTTTGAATTAACAGCTATGGGGACTGCAGTTTAGTATCACAAGGAAGAATAAAAGGATTGAGAGCTTAGAGATTAGATAAAACAAATTTGTATGATCACAGTCAATTGAACTTCCTCCAGCAGCATTCAACAGTATAGGAGAATATATGGGGAAGGTAGATAACACCCAGGTCTCCAAATCTGATATTTTCCCCTAATCTCTAGAGGCTAGAACCACATCTAAATCCACCTATAGCATGTTTCTATCTGAATCACCCACTGGCACATCAAATTTGACGTGTCCCTAATTAATCAATTAATCTTGCTCCTTAGAACTTGTCTTCCTTGTGACATTATTATGTCTAGCAGTTGTACCATGTAACCACATTTCTCATTTTAGAAATCTTGGTTTTATGTTTGATGCTACTTTCTCTCTCATTTCTCATATTCAACTACTTATAAAACCTTGTCACTTCTCCCACCTAAATACTTCTTCACCTCATCTTTATATACAATGCTATAATCCTAGTATGGTGTCATGAGATAAGCAATAATACTATCATGTCTGAATATATGCTTATAGGTTTAGAAAATTTCTGCCTCACCACAACTCTGTTAGTATTGTACAAGTCTATACATTTACAGATGGAAAAAAAAAACAAGACTCAGAAAAGCAAAGTGATTTGCCAAGGTTTACACAGTTATCAAGTAATAAAGCTACCTTCCGGGACTGTTAAAATAATCTCAATACCTGTTCTTTCATTCCTCTTCCAATCGTCCGTTGTTTTGCAGCCAGAGTAATCTTCCCTGTACATCTACTTACTAAAGATATTCCTCTCTTCAATACCTTCCAATGCATCTACCTATCATCTACCACTTAAAGTTTGTTCCTCCTTGTAACATTTACAACCTTTTCCATCTCATTGCATGCTTATACTCATGTATTTCATGTTTTAGACAAATTGAAATATTAGCCTTCCTCTTTAAATTCCCTAAGCTTTCCTGCCTTTTCCAATAGTGTTCTCTATTCCTTGAATACCTTGTCTCCCCAGCCTGGATACACTAAATTCCTAACCATCATTCTTTGAAGGACATTTGAAAAGTCACCTTCTCCACAATCCTTCCCTGAATCCCCTCCCCCCACCTAGTTTATACTGATTTTTCCTTCTTCACACTTCACACAATATTTTCTTAGCACCTCTCTTATGTGGGAGAAGGGAATAAGCATTTTGTATAGTTCTTACTATGGGTCAGGAACTGTGTTAAGTACTTTTTTTTGCAAATGTTGTCTCATATGATCCTTACAACAACCTTACAAGATAGGTACTATAATTATCATCCCCATTTTACAGTTAAGGAACTGAGGCATATAGAGCTTAAGTGACACAGCTAGTGGATGACTGAGGCTAGATTTGAACTCAGGTCTTGTTCCATCTATAATCATTCCTTTTCACCCTGATTCATACAGAAGCAAACATTTTTAAGCTTATACTTTTCTTTCTGTATCTTATGCACTTGAGTGTTTAATATATTTTGTTTTTGGTGGTATGGAAATGAAAAGGACGCTGAAACTGTGGAATCAATTGTGAGACAAGGGAGATGATGACTCAGGACTACCTACTATCACATGTCCACATCAAAAAAGTTCCTGTGCTCAACGAGCAAAACACAGTTATAGTAGCTAAAAAGAAACAAGAGATGAACAAATTTAGAGAATCCACCTCAAATGTTCACATGGACTATTTGTGTCCAATATGTGATAGAGCATTCTGAGCTCACATTCATCTGATCAGCCACAGTCAGACATACTGTAACTTGATTCTACTACAGTGATGTCATTTTGGTCCTTTTTAAAAATGGACAACAATAAGTCAACTAGTTTCTAATTCTATATGTTGCCAAGAAGACATCGTTCTGCACTGGGAGAGGGATTGGCTTCTTTAGTGAATTCCCTATACCCATGAAATCACAGGTCCAGTGCCCATCTCAATTGTGAATGAGGAGGGGAGCTTCCAAGGGTAGGAAATGAAAGCTGAGGATTTACTATCTGGTATAATTTTGAGGATAGTCTAGCTTCTCTCCCTAGAGCTATGTAGAAGTTTGGGGTGTGCGTGTGGGAACTGATCAGACACCTTCTGATGAGCACACATATAGTCAGAGAACTATCTACTGAATGCTGAAGTAGATTGACATGGTTAGAATGAGCCACACATGTTCCCTGTCTGTCTTCTGATATAGTCCCTGGTTTGGTAACCTGAAGACAGTGCATTGAGTGACCAAGATATATAATTTCACACTAACTTAATTAATCAGTTAGTAAATTGAATTGCTGCTTGCTGCTCTGTAAAATGCAGAAATCTAGAAATGAGCTATGTTGTGAGTGGCTGTATCTATAAGCACTATCATTTGTGCACCTCACACCTAGACCAGAACAATTTGTGCACACACACACACACACACACACACATATGCAAATACATATATAGAAGATATGCATAGTAATTTGGGGATGGGGAAGGGTAGAGTACTAAAACTTAGGGGAGCAGGAAAGACTTTTTAAAGGAGGTGACATGTGAGCTAAACCTCAAAAAGAATTAGGAATTCTAAATGGTGCAGGTCAAATGAACAATTGCCAGTCCTCAGATCTACTTGTAAAAAGGAAGAAAGAGAGGTGAGAAATGAAATGTTGTGTTAGGGGACATTAAAATATCTAGTGTATCTGAAATATATGTGTTAGTGACTTTCTCAAATGAAGAGTGACATCTTATCTTATGTAACTCAAACCAAATGCGTGATTTCCCAAACAGTACTTCTTCAAAATTACCTAACCTCCATTGCTGAGACAAAATGAAATTGAGATTTCAAGTTTTAATGATCCCCTTATGTGCAGTCAATTGAAAGGCTGAGAAAAGAAGTTACACTTTCCTTCCATGATTTTTGTACCTCCATTTTATTTAAAAAAAAACTAACTAGAGACACACTAGAAATAAAAGGTGGGGGCAGGGCAGGAGCATAAATCAACATATTGAAACCTGGATAAAATTTATAGTGTCTCTCTATTTACAATGTGCATCAGAAGTGTGTTTTACTTACTATGAGCCGGTATCTAACTGAAATGAGTTTTATTTTTCATCTTAACCCCATGTGTAAGTCAGTAATGGAGATAGCTTTATTATTCATAAGAGAATGAATGTTTGTTTCAATGGCTTAATACCTTAAATGGAATTTTAGAAACACTTAATGCATGGCATCTTTGACTCTTCAAATGTTTCAAGTGGAAAAAAATAACATTCTTTGTTCTGAAGCCATATTTATGAACTTTAACAGGCCTGGTAAGTAATAAAATAAATGATTAAGGGCATTTTTGGTAGTAAAAATAATATTGTGTAATAATATTGCTTCACATTTTGGATAATATCCAGGAAACAAAGCTGTAACACAAAAGTAATAAAATAAGAACTTTGCTGTCTTGGATCTATAGCCATAATGAACCTTTATGAAGTTTATTGATGCCATAATTTATGGTCTGTAATACCGGACAGGAGCTAAATTGTTAAATGTATCAGTCAGCTGAAAAATAATTAGCTTGTTCCTTGTTGGAACATATAAAACATGATGCTGATACGGCCTTTTTATGAAAAGCAATCAAAAGATTAGATGACAGTACGCTGTCCATTGTAAGTAATTGTTTACAGAAACTCTGTGACTGTGCTAGGTAAAAGAGACAAAAGAGACAGTCCTTCCAGGAAAGCCGACATTGAAATTAGTCTTCTTGTTGGTAGAAGTGGTTAAAAGGATAAAATATGTTCCATTTTTTGCCTGTATCACAGAAAATGGCAATTTATTAAGGAACTACTTAGTAATTTGTTGATAGGGAGAAATCATGATAAGATTACTTTTCTTTTCACTTCCTTCTTTCCTAATCTTTCCATTTCCCAATCTATTGAATTTAAGCAGACATTGATATCTAATGGTGTGCTAGCCCTTAAACAGAGCATAGCACTAACTCTAGGACTGAATCTATTACCACTTCCATTCTACAATCAAACAGAAGAGTTCAATGTTTTAAATACTTTTTTTTGGAGAGGGAGAATGAGAAGGGGAAGCATTCCTTGTACTATTGTGTGCTCCTAAAATCACCCTGTGCCATCACCTAGTATTTAGTGCTTCACTACTAGTGTATTCCCTTGAGATTATCTTCCATTTACACTTTATACATCTTTTATGTGTAATGGGGGACTGGCCAATGGCTCCCTACTTTGAGGCTTATAGTAGTCTTTGACTTGATCTCTGGTAGGATAGAGAGAGTGATAGAGTTATCTGGTTACTGTCTTTTTTTGTACAAACACATCCAGATCTGTAGCCAATCAAAAAATCCCCTTTTGCCACACAGTAAGCAAAAGGGAAACAGTCTTAGAATACCTGTGCATGTTCCAAAAATAACATGAAAAATTGCATCAGTCAGCATATGCTATGTGCTCATAATATTGGGCTCTTATTGTTCATTCCTCTATTACATACATACATAATTATTTACACATTCTCCTAACATTAGAATATGAGCTTTTTTTCACTTTTTTGTTTATTTTTATTTTTTTTTATTTTTTTAAATTTAAATTTATTTATTTAACATATTTAGTTTTCAGCATTGATTTTCACAAGAGTTTAAATTGCAAATTTTCTCCCCATTTCTACCCTCCCCCCCCACTCCAAGGTGGCATATATTCTGGTTGCCCTGTTCCCCAGTCAGTCCTCCCCTCTGTTATCCCACACAAAAAAAGAATATGAGCTTTTTAAGGGTAGGGACAACATTTTTCTAAAATTTTCTTTGAAGCCCTAGCACTTAATAGAGTGACTATCAAATAATTGTCATAAATACTTATTGATTAACTTAATGACTATTAAATTCTATTGTTTATTAATCAATTGTTTTCATTGCTATTAATATTCTTTTTAAAAACACATATTGACATCTGCTGCAGAAAATACACTGTATATACATCTTCTGCAGAAAATATACTCTAGGGGCAGCTAGGTGGCACAGTGAGTAGAGCACCGGCCCTGGAGTCAGAAGGACATGAGTTGAAATCTGGCCTCAGACACTTGACACACTTACTAGCTGTGTGACCTTGGGCAAGTCACTTAATCCCAACTGCCCTGCCTTCCACCCTCCAAAAAAACAAACAAAAAATAAAATATACTGCATATATTATAACACAATGTGCTTGACTCAGATTACATCAGCTCCCAGGGTGTGACTGTGCACTGAGATAGGTGGTTTGCATTAGTGATGACTACACATTCCTAGTAATTTCAGAGAGATTTTTTCCCCCAAAGGTCTATCTGTTTTTTTTAGTTGTCTAATCAAATTTGTTCTTTATTGTAGTCCCCTCAGCATGAACTTCTACCAATCTACTGAATATGTCATAACCATATTAACCTCAAGATGTACCAAATTGAACTCATTATCTCTCCTCTCTCTCCTTGCTCCTCTCTTCCTCTCTTTCCCATTTCTTGTTCATCAAATTTTCAAGGACCAATGACATCATAGGTGATGTCTTGACTTGTGAGTGCATTGGGTTTCAGTGATGCAGAGTTGCACAAAGTTGTCAGCCTCACCTCTCTTCCAGAGTCTTTGAAATTCAGTAGAAGGACAAAAGTCAAGATGACTGGCAATGGTCCAGGATTCAATGGACGTCTTTGATGTCTTTAACATCTGACCAGCTCTAAGAAGATTCGAAGAGATTGTTCTCATCCACTCATTCCATCAGGAAAGACTTCACATGCTTGGGGTAGACATCCTCTTAAATCACTGATAGGTTTGAGGACTGTAAGTTACCCTCAATGTGGTTTAGCCCATCTGCCATGATGCCTTACCGGGGTGCAGCTATTGTGCCTGCTGCAGCCTCTGGGAGCCACAGATGAGAGTTGGGTGAAGGTGGACACCAAAGGTACATAAGCAGCCCTGAAATGGGCTTAGCCAGCCCTCACACCAGAGGTGCTAGTCCTCCTTGGAGACCCTGTAAGCCCCATTTTTCCTATTACTGCAGAGGGCAATACCATCCTCCTCACCCAGGTACAAAATCTAGGTATCACCTTTAACTCCTCACTTTCTTAGAATTCCATCCTCCCCATCTCTAAGCAGTTTTCAAGTACCGCCATTTCTTCTAATATCACTTCTATATGCTACCTTCTATCCTCTGACATTGATATTACTATGGTGCAGGGCCTCATTATGTTAAGCTTAGACTATTTGCAGTACCTTGTTGTTCTGGTTATCTCCATTGAGACTAACTTGTCTTAAGTTTCTCAATACTACAGCTCATTCTCCACTCAGCTATCAAAGTGATCTTCCTAAAACCAAGGTCTGAAAATGTCACCTTTCCCTCCCCAACTCAGTAATATTCAGTGGCTTTCTATTACCTCCATGATCAAATACATCATCTTCCATTTGGCTTTCAAAGCCTTTTATGCCCCAGCACCTCTCTATCTCTCCAGTCTTCTTATACTTTATTGTACTTCATGAATCTTGTGATCCAATGGCACTGATGCCCTTGCTATCTCTTGCATAAAACATTCCATCTTCTGATTTGAGCCATTTTCACTGACTATTTCCCATGCCTGGACTGGTCTCTCTCCTCATCTCTGAAATATTAGGATGGCACATGCCACAGAGCACAGCTTTAATAAGTACACTTAAATCCAAACACCCTTTTAAAAAATATATTATTTATTTATTTAAAAGTTTTCATTTTCACCATTGATTTCCACAAGAATTTGAATTACAAATTTTCTCCCCATTTCTACCCTCCCCCAACTCCAAGATAGCATATACTCTGATAGCTCCATTCCCCAGTCAGCCCTTCCTTCTGTCACCTCACTCCCCCCCATCCCCTTTTCCCTTACTTTCTTGTAGGGCAAGATAGATTTCTATGCCCCATTGCCTGTATGTCTTATTTCCTAGTTGCCTGCAAAAACTTTTTTTTGAAAATTTACTTTTAAAATTTTGAGTTGCAAATTCTCTCCCCTCTTTTCTCCCCACCCACCCTCCCTAAGAAGGCAAGCAATTCAATGTAGGCCACATGTGTATCATTATGCAAAACCCTTCCAAAATACTCATCTTGTGAAGGACTAATTGCTCCTTCCTATCATATTCCCTTTATTCAGTTTTCTCCCTTGACCCTGTCCCTTTTCGAAATTGTTTGCTTTTGACTACCTCCTCCCCCTATCTGCCCTCCCTTCTATTGTCCCCTTTTTTTATCTCCTTCCTCCTTCTTTGCTGTGGGGTAAGATACCCATTTGAGTGTGTATGTTATTCCCTCCTCAGGTCAAATCTGATGAGAGCAAGATTCACCCATTCCCCCTCACCTGCCCCCTTTTCCCTTCCTACAGAACTGCTTTTTCTTGCCACTTTTATGCATGATAATTTACCCCATTCTATCTCTCCCTTTCTCCCTCTCTCAATATATTCCTCTCTCGTCCCTTAATTTGATTTGATTTTTTTAGATCTTATCCTTTCATATTCAACTCACCCTATGCCCTCTGTCTCTCTCTCTCTATGTATGTGTGTATATATATATGTATATATATATATATATATACACACATACATATATATGTGTGTGTGTGTATCTATGTATATACATGTATCTATGTGCATATATACATATCTATCTATATATATATGTATCTATATATAACTATATCTATATATCTATATCTATGTTTATATCTATCTATATATCTATATGTGTGTATATATGTGTGTGTGTATATATACATGTGTATGTATATATATATACATATATACATATACATATATATGTGTGTGTATATATACATATACATACATACATATATATATATATATGTATATATATATATATGTATATATATATGTATATTCCCTTCAGGTCTTCAGCTACCCTAATACTGAGGTCTCAAGAATTATACACATCATCTTTCCATGTAGGAATGTAAACAAAACAGTTCAACTTTAGTAAGTCCCTTATGATTTCTCTTTCTTGTTTACGTTTTCATGCTTCTCTCAATTCTTGTGTTTCAAAGTCAAATTTTCTGTTCAGCTCTGGTCTTTTCACTGAGAAAGTTTGAAAGTCCTCTTATTGGGAATTCATATTTTGCCTTGGAACATTATACTCAGTTTTGCTGGGTATGTGATTCTTGGTTTTAATCCTAGCTCCATTGACCTCTGGAATATCATATTCCAAGCCCTTTGATCCCTTTATGTAGAAGTTGCTAGATCTTGTGTTATCCTGACTGTGTTTGCACAATACTCAAATTGTTTCTTTCTGGCTGCTTGCAATATTTTCTCCTTGAACTGGGAGCTCTGGAATATGGTGACAATATTCCTAGGAGTTTTCATTTTTGGATCTTTTTGAGGAGGTGATCAGTGGATTCTTTCAATTTCTCTTTTACCCTCTGGCTCTAGAATATCAGGGCAGTTTTCCTTGATAATTTCTTGAAAGATGATATCTAGGCTCTTTTTTTTTTATCATGGCTTTCAGGTAGTCCAATAATTTTTGAATTATCTCACCTGGTTCTATTTTACAAGTCAGTGCTTTTTCCAATGAGATATTGCACAATGTCTTCCATTTTTTCATTCCTTTGGTTCTGTTTTATAGTATCTTGATTTCTCATAAAGTCACTAGCTTCCTCTTGTTCCAATCTAATTTTTAAGATAGTATTTTCTTCAGTGGTCTTTTGGACCTCCTTTTCCATTTGGCTAATTCTGCCTTTCAAGGAATTCTTCTCATTGGCTTTTTGAGCCCTTTTGCCACTTGAGTTAGTCTATTTTTTAAGGTGTTATTTTCTTCAGTATTTTTTGGGTCTCCTTTAGCAAGTCATTGACTTGTTTTTCATGGTTTTCTTGCATCACTCTCATTTCTCTTCCCCATTTTTCCTCTACTTCTCTAACTTGCTTTTCCAAATCCTTTTTGAGCTCTTCCATGGCCTGAAACCAGTTCATGGTTTTCTTGGAGGCATTTGACGTAGGCTCTTTGACTTTGTTGACTTCATCTGTCTGTATGTTTTGGTCTTCTTTGTCACCAAAGAAAGATTTCAAAGTCTGAGTCTTAATCTGAGTCCATTTTTGCAGCCTGGCCATGTTCCCAGCCAACTACTTGACCCTTGACCTTTTCGTTGGGTTATGACTGCTTGTAGAGTATAGAGTACTTTGTCCCAAGCTTGAGGGACTGTGCTGTTTTTTTTTTTTTCATAGCTATTTCTACACAGAAATCTCTGCCACACCATAGCTTCTCCTCGCCCAAGAACCTCCAACCCAGGCCACGACTCAGATCTAAGCAGGGCTCTCCCTCTCTCATCTGCCACTTAATTCCTCCCACCAGGTGAGCCTGAGGCCTGACGCAACTGCAACTGTAGCTCTCTAAGCAGCCTCAGAGGTGCTCCACCTCCATTGCTGCTGGGGAGGTGGCTGAACCTCAAACTCCTTTCACTCTGTCCCCACAGTTTTTCCCACTAACCTTTTGTGTTGTCCTTGGTGTTTGTGGGTTGAGAAGTCTGGTAACTGCCACAGCTCACTGATTTAGGATGCTAGGGCCTGTTCTTCCTGGCTCCCATTATGGTTCATCCGGGCATGGCCCACACTTGGCTTTGCTCTGCTCTGCTCCCAGCATGGTGCAATAGACCTTATCCAGTGAACATCCAGGCTGTCCTGGGCTGGAGCCCTGCTTCCCTCTGCTATTTTGTGGGTCCTACAGTTTTAGAATTTGTTCAGAGCCATTTTTATAGGTGTTTGGAGGGTCCTGGGGGAGAGCTTTGGGGAAGACCCTGCTTTCCAGGCACCATCTTGGCTCTGCCTCAAACACCCTTTGCTACTGAGAAATTCAGCAATTGGTTCAGAGTCAGTCAATAAATATTTATTAAGTACCTACTATGTGCCAGCAACTGTACTAAATGCTGGAAACACAGAAAGAGGCAAAAGATAGTCCCTACCCTTAAGGAGCTTACAATTTAATGGAGGAGACAAGGAACAAACAAATACATACAAACAAGTTATCTATTTCTTTATTGATCTATCTAATAGGAATAATTAAGAGAAGGCACTGAAAATAAGAGGGGGTGGGAAAAGTTTTTTGTAAAATATATGATTTTAGTTGGGACTTAAAAGAAGGGCCAGCGAAGCCATTAGGCAAAGATAAGGAGACAGAGTGCTCCAGTTGCAGGAGACTATCAGAGAAAATGTTCAGAGCTGAGAAATGGAATGTCCTCTTAATGGAACATTAAGGAGTCCAGTGTCATTGAATTAGAGAGGATGTGGTAGGGAGTAAGGTATAAAAAGATTTAAGAAGTCAGAGGCGGCTAGTTTATGAAGGGCTTTTAACACCACACAGATGATTTTGTATTTGATCCTCAAAGTGATAGGGAGCCACTGGAATTTATAGAGTTTGTGTGTGGGAGGTGTGACGTGGTCAGGTTTACACTTTAGGAAAATCACTTTGAGGATTGAGGATGGCATGTAGGTTGCACGCCTGAGTGACTGGGAGGATGATTTTGCCCTTCACAATAATAATGAAGCTAGGGAAGGGGAGGAGGCTTTAGGGGAAAGATAATGAGTTCTGTTTTGAACATTTTGAGTGTAAGATTTCTACTAGACATTCAGTTCAAAATGTCTGAAAGGCAGTTTGAGATATGAGATTGGATGTCTGCAAAGAGGTTGGGGCATGATAAGTACATTTGAGAATCATCTACATAGAGATGATAATTAAATCCCTGTGAGTTGATGAGATCACCAAGACAAGTAATGGAGAATGAGAAGAGAATATGGCTTAGGACAGGGCTCTCACTGACACCTATGGTTAGTGGGTGTGAATTGGATGAGAAACCATCAAAGTAGATAGAGAAAGAATGGTAAGATGGATAGAAGGAGAACCAGGGGAGAATGGTGTCCAAAAACCTAGAGGGAAGAGAGTATCAAGGAGGAAAGAGTGAACGACAATGTCAAAAGCTCCAGAGAAGTCAAGGAGAATGAGATTGAGCAATGACCATTTGATGCACTCTGTAGATCTCCATATTAGAAGCTATGCATTCTAATTCCTTTTTTTTAAATTTCTACCTGTATCAGCTTTTGGCAAGTCACTTTACAACTATAGGTTTGTTTCATCATCTAGAAAGTAAGGAATCAGAATTACTGGTATGTAAGTTTCTTGTTAGTGCTAAATCCTATGAATCTCTGACTCAGGACTGAGACAACTAGAAGGATATCAAAGAAGACTGTAGCATCGGGACCTATAAACTTATAAGCATAATTAAGAACCAAGTTGGAGCAGGAGTTATATTTTATGATATATTGTAACTACAACATATACGTGACTTAAGCATTCGTAAGGAAACTTGGCTTGTTTGAGTTTTATTCATAGACCAAAAGGCTGAGATGCTTCATCTGAAATATTCCACTGTGGTTTTGAAACCTTATACTAGGAAAGTTCTCTTAGCCTTCTCAAGGGATTGAGCACTAGGGTTGAGAGAAAAGACAAATGACACTAATGGATTTTTCTTGTTCAGTTTTTAGATTAGCACTGTTCTTAGTCCAGTCATCTGGCTTTTGAACCATCAGGTTTAGGGTCCCCCATGGAATTTCTCTGTGTTCCTAAACCTTACTTTTTGATTTCCTCCCATGGATAAGTTTTGTTTTTTTGATAAACAAGAGGACTATTTAAATGCAATCCTACTTTCTATTTAAGAAATGACAATTCTAAAAGCATTCTATGATTAGGGGAAACATTTTACTTGGAAGTTTATTTAAAATAGGTCTTCACAATAGTAATTTATTGAAAAAGTACTGACAATACTACCTTATTTAATTACGTGTTTTATTATTTTTTATTGTTATCATTTAGTAAACAATATATTTTATTTGCAATGGAAACAAATGACAAAGATTGGAAGCTTTTCCAATCAATCGAAGAATAAAGCAAAAATACTGGCCTTTCCCAAAAATTATTTTATCTAGTCCAACAAATGTTAGCAGTAGCAACAAATAAAGAGAACAAAATTAAAGCCGGAAAGATAGGCAAATATGAGGGGAAATTATGTTCATGTATTGATGACATGATGTGTTACTAAGGAAATCCCAGGTAATCAGGGAAAAAAAACTAATTGAGACAAGTAATATTT
Organism: Trichosurus vulpecula; assembly: GCF_011100635.1. NCBI lineage: Eukaryota > Metazoa > Chordata > Mammalia > Diprotodontia > Phalangeridae > Trichosurus > Trichosurus vulpecula. Next base: position 197,418,817 of record NC_050579.1, read on the forward strand.
TTTGGAAAATAGAAGGATATGTATATTTTACACACACACACATATATATATACACACACATTATATATAATATCTGGAAGTTAATCTGTCATATATATTTTCTTTTTTCTATCTACCTACCTATCTATCTACACATGCACATAGATATATATGTGTGTATATATATATACATATGCATATTTATTTATGTTATAGCTTAATATGAATGTGTGTATGTGTATATAATTTTTTGGGTTACTGACATGTATATTCTAAACAGATTAAATGGGTAACAATCAGGGAAAACATTAACTTCAGTCTATGGAGTCAATAAACCTAAAAGCATATATCACCTAGGAAGAGCTCTCTATTTGACAAGAAGCACTGCAAAAGCTGAAATTAGTTAAGCAAAAATTATGCTTATATCAACACCTCATAGCATATACTACAAGAAACTCATAAAGGCTATGTTACTTGAATATTAAAGAACATGCTATAGAAACAAAAGAAAACCCAATTAGGTACCTTTCAGCGCTATGTATAATGGTGGACTTTTAACCAAATAATTGATAGAAGCAATTACAAAAATAAAAATACGTAATTTTAACTATATAAAAATGAAAAGATGTTTTCAAAATTTAATTAAATTTACCAGGCAATTAAACAAAATTAAGTCTATCTGGAAAATTGGGGGATGTAGGTGAGCAGACTTTCACAGAAAATATTTCTGTTGAGAGTCTAATATCTAAGATACTTAATTAAAAGACATATATAAGGTGCAAAATCCATTCCCCAGTAGATAATTTGACAATTGCACAGAAAAAAGAGCTCTCAAAAAGAGAATTACAAGCTATTAACAACCACATGAAATATTGTCTTCAATCACTAATAAAATGAGAAATGTAAAACAGCTCTAAGGTTTCAATTTATAGCCAGGAAATTGACAAAGATGGAAAAGATGGATAATTAATATTGGTTGGGTATTGAAAAAGTAGGCTAAAATAATCCTAATGGAACCACAAATTGTTCCAACCATTTTGTAAAGTAATTTGTAATTATGAGAAGAAATTCACTAAAATATCCATTGGATCTTTTAACACAAATATCCCATTGTTTGACTGATGCCACAAGAAAGTTAGCGATAAAAAGGAAAGGACCTATATAGGACAATAGAAGCACATTTTTTTTCCTAGTGGCAAAAACGTGGAACCAGAATTGATGTAAATAAATTAGAGAATAGCCAAACAAGTTGTGGTGTATGAAGGTAACGGAATACTAATCTGCTGTATGAAATAATGAACATGACAAATTAGATGCAGTGGACAGGCTATACGCCTGAATAGTTGATTTACCTTCCTTCCTTCCTAGCTCAGGTGAGGCTTGTGACCCATAAATTTAGGAACTCAGAGATTAGTTTGGAACCCATAGCACTAGCTGCTCTACAAGATTTGGTCTTGAGCATGGGTGCAATTTGAATGGATAGCTTTTTGAGGGATGCTACACAGAAAAGCATGTACTTCACACATTAAACAATGTAAAGAAGAGACAGTGAGAAAACAACATGTATTATTAGTACTATAAAAATAAAAGAAACCAACAACTAAATAATTGAAACTGAATTCTGGGAAATTAAAATGATCAACTTTCAAAAGTTGAAAAAAAAAAGTAAGAAGGAATCTTCCTCCCTTCTCTGCAAAAGTATGGAGATAATGGAGGTGGTCCATATATAACAATAGGCTTTTTAAATGTACCACTTTCTTCTGTGGAACTGTTTTAGTTTTCTCCTTTTTTTTTCTTTGCTTGAAAGGATGGTTTCTTGGGAGGAAGAAGAGAAAGCTGAACAGAAAAATGTAGGTAATGAAAAATATATCAAAATATTTATCTTAAAAATAAAATGCATTATAAGTATGCTTTATTAAAATGTTCATTTTAATATTTATTGTTTATTATTTTGTTTTGATATAGTTTCTACTATTTAGCATTTTGTTATTCATCAGTTATAATAGTGCTTAATTTAAAACCAACATTTAAAGCACAATTATAAATAATAAATAATTAAATCCTACTTACAAAATAAATACTGGTTTGCAGCTCAAAAGTTCTTTATTTAGGGGACAGCTAGGTGGCACAGTGAGTACCGCATAGGCCCTGGAGTCAGGAGGACCTGAGTTCAAATCCAGCCTCAGACACTTGACACACTTACTTAGCTTTGCGACCTTGGGCAAGTCATTTAATCCCAATTGCCCTGCCTTCCCCCCTCCAAAAAAAGTTATTTATTTAAATGTCTAGTTGGGTTTGACTCCTTTGCAATGTACTAGGCTTCAGAAATGTAACTTCAAGTTCATGGTCATCCATCTATAATGTTAAAAAATGAAATCTAACCCTGATCTTTCTTCAGACATTTAAAAACTATTCCACTAAGTTCTGAGTAGTTTTCTTGAGTTGAGACTTATGCATTAAGAAATGAGTATATGTTGTATACCACTTGGCCATAAAAATCTTAGTAGAGTTGATGGGAAATCAGGAATGACATTTTAGAGCTCTTTTCTATTTTGGACATGACAAACACTAAAACTAATTTGTTATAGCTTTATTCATTTTATTTTTCCAGTGCCCAAGGAAGGCTTTTTGAATATAAAAATGTTCAATGGTACCAAGATGTCATCTAAGCTTGATATATGCAAAATTCTCAAGTACACCAAGGAACAATAGAGACAGAAGATTTGTATATGCAATCTTGCACTCAGATTGAACCAATGGATGAAGGTAATACTTATAATACCTTGGTTTTTTCAAGATAATACAATTGAATGTATGGAAAAAGCTGAAACCATGTGATTGAATAGTATTCCAAAGCCTAACCTAAAGAGGAAAAACCTATTTAGAGCCAACGCTTATATAATATCAGTCTTAATGCATATTTTTTGATTGGAAAAAATGGACAACAATGGATATAGAAAGCATCCAAATAAAATCCTGTATGATGTTAACAAAACATGAGGCTCTACACCCAAGGTAACCACAGAAAAATGAACACTTCCTTATCAGAAAGGAAGAGGATTGATAGATGTTCTCAGAGCACACAATATGCCAGCTAAAAATTTACAGAAATACTTTAGTAATGAGCAAAATAGCTCAGTCTGGATCAGCTTGATAAATGACTCCCTTGAAGCCATTGCATTATTTGAATCCGTACAGTATATTCCTTTTGGAATGGAACCAGTCACCATATTTGACAAAATTATCACTTCAAATGGTAAGAATTCAAATACATGAAGTTCGTTAATTTTTTTGCAGTAATTAATCAAGACTTAGCTTAAAATGGATACACTCCACTCAGTTTACTAAATGCAACTGAAATTGGTTTATCCTTATATAGAGACTATGAAAAGTTTAACATGCATAAGTAGAATCATACGTGCTCCATGGATGACTTTCATATTCTCAATCAATAATATGTTGACAAGGTGTCAAAATGAATAAATCTTGCTGAACCAGGTTCTGGCTACTTCTTTCTAGTCTTCCTCTCCCTTGAGTACATGAAAAAGCCTTAGCCCCAAAAGGCCAGGATCTCCCATTGCATCCTGGATCATCTCCAGTCATCCTTATGAATATCTGATCACTGGAGTCAGATGACTCTGGAGGAGATAGCGAGGCTGGTGACCTTGCACAGCCCCCCTCACTCAAATCAAAGTCAACTGCAAACCATGTCACCATTTCCCTGATGTCATGGTCCTCTTCAAAAATGAAGGACAAATACAACAATATCTTCAAGAACTTCTTGAAGAAAGGTTGAATCTGTGTGTTCTTACTCTCTGAAAGTTGGAAGCTGGAAGATGCAGATCTCTCTTTTTCCAAGCTGTCTGTCCCTCATGCAGATACAGTGTATTGAGTAATCAATCCCCACCAATAAGGGATATCATATGCAAATGGGCTTTAAGCCACAGTTTTACACACACACACACACACACACACACACACACACACACACACACACTATCTACTTATCTATGTATATGGGATTTGCCCCTATAGAATTCAAGATTCCTTGAAGGAAAGAATTGCTTCATTTTTGTCTTTGTATTATAAATGTCCTAGCACAGAGACTGGCACATAACAGGTGTTTAATAACACTTTAATTTCAATGTCTTCCATTGATAAGAAAAAGAAATAAAGAAAACACATTGTCTTATAGATAATACATATGATATAAGAAAGACATCATAATCTAAAGCATTGTTGCATATATTGTTTTTTCTTTGGAGTCTTTTGGTAAGTGGATAGCTAATGATAGTCTACAAAATGGACCTTAATTTGGCCCTCTGCTCACTTGTGTTGATCCATGAGCTTTGTAGGAATGGTTAGGACTTTCTCTGCCATCATTTCTCATTCCCTATGATTTAAAAAATATGTCTTTCCGTAATTCCTCTTTAGAGGATCCACTGGAGGGCTTCCTCTGGTTCTCATTCTGTGCTTACTGGTGGGTATAATGTATACATGGATAAACATCATATAAAGCAATTTTATTTAAGCAAAGGAGAGATCAGACAAATTGTTGTAGGAAAATTTTAGGAGGTATAAAGGCAATCAGTAAATGAGAAAATCTTCCCCCCCCCCATTTGAATAGACTTCAGGTGGGACTCCAGGTGGGGCCAAGGAAGGGAGGTCTGATTAGATCTTCACTCCTAAGTAGGCTCCAAACACCTAGTTGCTAGTGCTAAACCAATGTGGGTGCAAAGCCCCCAGGTCCCTAAAGGGAGTTGCTAAGACCAGAGTCAATGGTATTTGCCTAAGTTCTGATCAATCAGATGATGTTCTAGTGATCAGATGACCGGCTAACGACTGTATAAAAAGGGAGAATAGAGTTGTTTGCTGAGAGCTCTCAGTCACTGAAAGAGTGGTGTGTGACTCTGGGCAAGCTGCTGTTAAGAGCTCCCTGGCTAGTAAACCCAAATGTTGATGCTTCCCCGGTAACTATGAATTGTGATTTGGTCTGTTTATATTATGTATTGTAATTTTTTTGTATTTGCTCTCAAGTTTAGGTTGCTGGCTTTTCCTCCTGAACTAAGTGAACGATATTTGTATGTTGGATTAAAGTAAGATTTTAAACCCCTGAATGTTGCTTTCCTTAGTAAAGCATATCAAACAACCTGTGCTGGCAGCTCTTGTTGCTGGTCTTGTTCGATCTTGCACCTCAACAACTGCTGTTAGCTGAATTGTTGTTACAGGAGGAAGGGAGCACTTTTGTTGGATGAATGAGGGAAGGCTCCATGGAAGAGGTGATAAAACTGAAATTGTTCCTCCAAAGAAAAGGATTTCAATCTGCATAGCTGAAGAGGGAGAACATTATAGGAGTGAGTGATGGCCTATTTAAATAAAAGGAAAATTGTGGTTATTTCTCACTTTCAATATATAACTGAAATTATCTTCCTTTCCAGTATTATATGTCTTAATTCATATCTCTTATAACATTTCTTGTATCTAAGTCATCATTGGTAATATGATGCAGGCTACTTGTCCACAACAAGCATATTTCCTGTTGCCCATAGGGGCAGGCTGGTATAGCATAGAAAGCACTGAATTTAGAGTTCAGAAAGACCTGAATTCAATCCTACCTCAGACATATAGTATCTCTATGACCCTGGGCAAGTCCCTTAACTTCATGTCAATTCTGATAACAAATGACCAAAGAGTCACAGAGGTTGTGCAACTGCTGTTAACTCCAAAAAAATATCAAAGAGCTCACAGAAGTTATAAGCAAAAATCTTTCTTCATCCTGTTGGGGAAGGGAAATTAGACACATGTGTTGCTGCCTCCTCCAGTGAGAGACCCAAGGCAGAGGGGCTAAATGAATATTTGTGGGTAGAAAGTGAATAAAACAGTGTAACATAGCAATAATGCTGAGGCATAACTGAAGCAGTGAGGTAAGGTTCCCTAGTGACAAAAAGTCCATTCATACCAAGGTTTCATGTCTAGGCCTCTTGGTTCTTGCCTGAGCTCAGGGACATTCAATTGTGATTTAGTTGCAGCAGTGTTCATCCAGAGGATGAGTGCAAAGGGTTGTTGTTATGCCAAGCTCAGGGCACAACTTGCTTGCTGGGCCTTAGCTCTAGAAAACAGGGTGTCAGTAGATGCAAGATGGCAGTGTGAAAGAAAGGAACTACTGGAGCTCTCTCACAAATTCTGTCAGACACATCTAAAAAAGTGAGTCTGAGCAGATCTGAGAGAGTTAAAAGCCACTAGTAGACTGAGAGGTGTAGGAGTGCAGGGTATATGGATTGACAACAGACCAAACCAACCAGGAACAGCAGAGGAATCACCAAAAGGGAAAGAGAACTGGTCTTCAGACAAAAAAAATCATTCCTGGAAGAACTCAAGGAGGACTTTAAAAACCAAATTAGGGAGGTAAAAGAAAAAAATTGAAAAAAATCAATGAGGAAAACAAATCTTTAAAAAGTAAAATAGGGGAATTGCTTAAGTAAAATCAGAATATAATTGGAGAAAATGTCTCATTGAGAAGTAAAATCAACCAAATGGAAAAGAAGATAGAGAAGATAAAGGAAGAAAACAAAATGTTGAAAATTAGGATCGGCCAAGTAGAAGCTAATGATTCTATGAGACATCAAGAATCAGTCAAACAAAATGTAAAAAATGAAAAAAAAATAGAAGAAAACGTGAAATATCTGATTGGAAAACCAACTGACCTGGGAAACAGATCCAGGAGAGACAATCTAAAAATTATTGGTCTACCTGAAAGCTATGATGAAAAAAAGAACTTGGACAGTATCTTTCATGAAATCCTTAAGGAAAATTTCCCAGAGGTCCTAGAACCAGAGGGTAAAGTAATCATCAAAAGAATCCATCGATCACCCCAGAAAAAAAAAAGATCCCAAATTAAAAACTCCAAGAAACATTATAGCCAAATTCCAGAACTACGAGGTCAAGGAGAAAATCCTGCAAGCAGCTAGAAAGAAACAATCCAAATATCACAGAACTACAGTCAGGATCATGCAGGATCTTTCAGCTTCTACATTAAATGACAGGAGAAATTGGAATACGATATTCTGAAAGGCAAAGAAGCTTGGACTACAACCAAGGATCAACTACCCAGCAAAATAAAGCATAATTTTCCAGGCAAGGAGATGGATATTCAATGAAATAAGGGAATTCCAGACCTTCTAGGTGAAAAGGCCAGAGCTCAACAGAAAATTTGATCTCCAAATACAAAACTCAAGAGAGACATAAAAGGGTAAATGGGGGGGACCCTAGTTAATCAATAATCCTAACTAATTACATCCTTATATAGGATTATTTTGTTTTATATATGTTATATATATATGTATATATGTATAAATATAGATATCAATTTTGAGAATAGTATACTCATTATGACAATTGAAAGGAATATTCATAGACTGTGGATATCAGTATAAAATAATAGATATAATAATATAAAATATAATTAAGAGATATAAATGGATAATTTTAGGGGAAGAGGTAAGGAGGTAGTAGAAATGGGTAAATTGCATCACAAGAAGAGGCACAAAAAACATACTGTAGTAGAGGGAAAGAAGGGAGGGAGAAGAGTAGTACAAGAGCTTTACTCTCATTGGATTTGGTTCAAGAAGGGAATAATATACTCTGATAAGTATAGAAATCTAACTTGTCATTCAGGCAGTAGTAGCGGAAAGGGAAAAAAAGACAGGAAGGCAGTGGTCAGAAAAGAGGGAAGAAGTAGCAAGTGGAAAACGGTAAGATACGGGAGGGGAATCAAGAGGGAGGGTAAACTGAGGACAGGGTGGTAAAAAACAAAACTTTGTTGAGGAGTGGAAGGGGAAAGGGAGAAATAAAAGCATAAGCAGGGGGGAAATAGGATGGAGAAAAAGACACAGATGGTAACCATAACTGTGAATGTGAATGGGATGAACTCTCCTATAAAATGGAAGCAGATAGCAGAGTGGATTAAAAATGATAATCCTACAATATGCTGTTTACAAGAAACATATTTGAAACAGAGATATACACACAAGGTAAAGGCAAAAGGCTGGAGTAGAATATGGGAGACCTCAACCTCTTCCTCTCTGAACTTGATAAATCTAACTTCAAAAGACACAAGAAAGAAGTTAATGAGGTGAACAGAACTTTAGAAAAGGGACATACGATAGACCTCTGAAAAAAATTGAATGGGGATCTAAAGGAATATACTTTTTTCTCAGTGGTACATGGCACATACTCAAACATTGAACATGTACTAGGGCATAAAACCATCACAATCCAGTGTAGAAAGGTAGAAGTAGTCAAAGCATACTTTTCAGATCATGATGGAATAAAAATTATTTGTAATAAAGAACCAGGGAAAAATAAGCTAAAAAGTAATCAGAAACTAAATAATCTAATTCTAGACAAAAAGTGGGCCAACGAACAAATCATAGAAACAATTAATGACTTCATTAAAGAGAATGACAATAATGAAATAACATACCAAAACTTATGGGATGCAGCAAAAACAGTTCTTAGGGGAAGTTTTATATCTCTAAATGTTTACATGAATAAAATAGAGAAAAAGGAGATCAATGAAATGGGCATGAAACTGAAAAAGCTAGAAAAAGAACAAATTGAAAATCCTCAATTAAACACCAAATTAGAAATACTAAAAATCAAAGGAGAGATTAATAAAAGTGAAATCAAGAAAACTACTGAATTAATAAATAAAACGAAGAGCCAGTTTTATGAAAAAAACCAATAAAATTGATAAACTTTTGGTCAATTTGATTAAAAAAAGAAGAAAATCAAATTACCAGTATCAAAAATGAAAAGGGTGAATTCACCTCCAATGAAGAGAAAATCAAAACAATAATTAGGAATTATTTTACTTAATTGTATGCCCATAAATTGGACAGCTTTATGGATATGGATGAATATCTACAAAAATATGAATTACCCAGGTTAACAGAAGAGAAAGTAAAATCCATAAAGATCCCCACCAAAGAAAAAAGAAATTGAGTAAGCCATCAATGATTACCCTAGGAAAAAATCTCCAGGGCCAGATGGTTTCACATGTGAATTTTATCAAATATTTTAAGAACAATTAATTCCTATGTTTATAGACTATTTGCGGAAGTAGTTGAAGAAGTAGTTCTACCAAATTCTTTTCATGACACAAATATGGTACTAATACCCAAACCTGGAAGAGTCAAAACATAGAAAGAAAATTATAGACCCATTTCCCTAGTGAATATTGATGTAAAAATTTTAAATAAAAAATTAGCAAAAAGAATGCAGCAACTTATCAGTAGAATAATATACTACGACCAGGTAGGATTTATTCCAGGAATGTAAGGCTGGTTCAATATTCAGAAAACTATCAGCATAATTGATCATATCAACAACATAACTCACAGAAACCATATGATCAATTCAATAGATGCAGAAAAAGTCTTTGACAAAATACAACACCCATTCCTATTAAAAAACACTACAAAGCATAGGAATAAACGGAGCCTTTCTTAAAATTATAAATAGCCTCTACCTAAATACATCGACAAGCATTATTTGTAATGAAGATAAGCTAGATGCATTCCCATAAGATCAGGGGTGAAACAAGGATGTCCATTATCACCTCTACTATTTAATATGATACTAGAAATGTTAGCTGTAGCAATAAGCGAAGAAAAAGAAATTGAAGGAATTAGAATAGGCAAAGAAAAATATAAATTATGACTTTTTGAGGATGATTGGATGCTTTACTTAGAAAATCCTAGAGAATGAAGTAAAAACCTACTTGAAATAATAAACAACTTTACCAGAATTGTAGAATATAAAATAAACTCACATAAATCCTCAGCATTTCTATACATTACTAACAAAGCCCAACAGCAAGAGATAGAAAGAGAAATTCCATTCAAAGTTACTGTGGATACCATAAAATATTTGGGACTCTATCTGCCAAGACAAACCTAGGGCCTACATCAACACAATTATGAAACACTTTTCACGGGAATAAAGTCAGATCTAAATTAATGGGAAAATACCAGTTGCTCGTTGTTAAGCCAAGCTAAAATAATAAAAATGATAATTTTACCTAAATAAATTTATCTATTCAGTGCCATATGAATTGAACTACCAAAAATTATTTTACAGAGCTGGATAAAATAATAACACAATTCATCTGGAAGAGCAAGAGGTCTAGAATACCTAGCGAATTAATGAAAAGAAATGCTAGGGAATGTGGCCTAGCCATACCAGATATTAAACTGTACTACAAAGCAGCAGTCATCAAAACTACCTGGTACTGGATAAGAAACAGAGTTGTGACTCAGTGGAATAGGATAGGTACACAAGATGCGGTGGTCAACAACTATAGCAATCCACTCTTTGATCAACCCAGAGAATCCAGCTTCTGGGTTAAGAATTAACTATTTCACAAAAGCTTCAGGGAAAATTGAAAAATAGTAGGGCAAAAACTGGCCATAGACCAATATCTTACACCACATACCAAAATAAAGTCAAAATGAGTTCATGATTTAAGAATAAAGGCTGATACTATAAGCAATTTGGGAGATCAAGGAATAGTTTACCTATCAGATTTATGGAAAAGCAAAGAATTCATGATCCCTCAAGAAATAGAGAGCATTACAAAATGCAAAATAGATAATTTTGATTATGTTAAATTGAAATGTTTTTGTATAAAAAACCTAATGCAGCAAAGATTAGGAGGGAAGCAGAAAAATGGGAAAAAAATCTTTACAACTAGTGTCCCTGATAAAGGCCTCATCTCTAAAATATACAGGGAACTGAGCCAAATTTATAGTAATACAAGTCATTCCCCAATTGAAAATTAGTCAAAGGATATGAACAGGCAGTTTTCAGAGGAAGAAATTAAAGATATCTATAGGCATATGAAAAAATGTTCTAAATCACTACTGATTAGAGAAACACAAATCAAAACAACTCTTAGGTACCACATCTCTCTTGTCAGATTGACTAAAATGACAAAACAGGAAAATGATAAATGCTGGAGAGGATTTGGGAAAATTGGAACACTGTTACATTGATGGTGGAGTTGTGAACTGATCCAGCCATTTGGGAGAGCTATTTGGAACTATGCCCAAAGGACTATAAAAATGTGCATACAGTTTGACCCAGCAAAACCACTGCTAGGGCTGTATCCCAAAGAGATCACATAAGTGGGAAAAGGACCCATATGTACAAAAATATTTATAGTGACTCTTTTTGTAGTAGCAAAATATTGGAAATCAAGGGGATGCCCATCAATTGGGGGATGGCTGAACAAGTTGTGTTATGCGAAGGTAATGGAATACTAATGTGCTATAAGAAATGGGAAAGATACTGACTTCATAATAACCTGGAAAAAACTACATGAGTTTAGCGAATGGAGCAGAACCAGGAGAACATTATACACGACCACAGATATATGGATTGTGTGATGACTAACACTGATAGACTTTGCTCTTCTCAGCAATGCAAGGTACAAAGACAACTCCAAAGGGCTAATGATGGAGAGAGCTATCCACATCCAGAGAAAGAACTATGGAATCTGAATGCAGATTGAGGAACTCTGTATGCTCTCCTTTCTTTTTACTTTGTTTTTTTTTTCCTCTTTTGTTTTTGTTTTTGTTGTCTTGTTTCTTCTGTTTTTTACATTTTTAATTTAATTTATTTAATATATTTAGTTTTCAGCACTGATTTTCACAAGAGTTTGAATTACAAATTTTCTCCCGATTTCTACCCTCCCACCCTCTCCAAGATGGCGTACATTCTGATTGCCCCATTCCCCAGTCAGCCCTCCCTTCTGTCACCCCACTCCCCTCCCACCCCCCTTTCCCCTCATCTCTTGTAAGGCAAGATAAATTTCTATGCCCCATTGCCTGAGTATCTTATTTCCTATTTGCATGCAAAGCCATATTTTTTTTGTTTTTCAACGTCTGTTTTTAAAACTTTGAGTTCCAAATTCTCTCCCCTCTTCCCTCCCCTCCCACCCTCCCTAAGAAGGCAAGCAATTCAACACTGGCCACATGAGTATCATCATGTAAAACCCTTCCACAATAGTCATGTTGTGAAAGATTAACTATGTTTTGCTCCTTCCTAACCTATCCCCCTGTATTGAATTTTCTCCCTTAATCCTGTCCTTTTTCGAAAGTATTTTTTACTAACTCCTCCCCTGTGTGCCCTCCCTTCAATCATCCCCCGTTTTTTATCTCCTTCCTCCTTCTTTCCTGTGGGGTAAGATACCCAATTGAGTGTGTATGGTATTCCCTCCTCAAGTCAAATCTGATGAGAGCAAGATTTATTCATTCCTCCTAACCTGCCCCCTCTTCCCTTCCTACAGAACCGCTTTTTCTTGCCACTTTTATGCCAGATAATTTACATATCATCCCTTCATATTCAACTCACCCTGTGCCCTCTGTCTATATATACATACATACATATACATATATGTGTGTATGTGTATGTGTATGTGTATATGTATATGTATATGTGTATATATACACCTACATATACACATACACACATATGTATACACACACACATATATATATATGTATATATATGCATATTCCTTTCAGCTACTCTGATACTGAGATCTCATGAATCATACACATCATCTTTCCATGTATGCATGTAAACAAAAGAGTTCAACTTTAATAAGTCTCTTAGGATTTCTCTTTCTTGTTTACCTTTTCATGCTTCACTTGATTCTTGTGTTTGAAAGTCAACTTTTATATTCAGCTCTGGTTTTTTCACTGAAAAAGCTTGAAAGTCCTCTATTTTATTAAAAATCCATATTTTGCCTTGGAGCATGATACTCACTTTTGCTGGGTATGTGATTCTTGGTTTTAATCGTAGCTCTATTAACCTCCGGAATATCGTATTCCAAGCCCTTCTATCCCTTAATGTGGAAGCTGCTACATCCTGTATTATTCTGATTGTTTTTCCACAATACTCAAATTGTTTCTTTATGGCTGCTTGCAGTATTTTCTCCTTGAGTAGGGAGCTCTGGAATTTGGTGACAATATTCCTAAGAGTTTTCCTTTGGGGATCTTTTTGAGGAGGTGATCTGTGGATTCTTTCAATTTCTATTTTACCCTCTGGCTCTAGAATATCAGGGCAGTTCTCCTTGATAATTTCTTGAAAGGTCATATCTAGGCTCTTTTTTTGATCATGGCTTCCAGGTAGTCCAATAATTTTTAAATTATCTCTCCTGGATCTGTTTTCCAGGTCAGTGGTTTTTCCAATGAGATATTTCACATTGTCTTCCACTTTTTCATTCCTTTGATTTTGTTTTATAATATCTTGATTTCTCATAAAGTCACTAGCTTGCACTTGCTCCAATCTAATTTTTAAGGTAGTATTTTTTTCAGTGGTCTTTTGGACCTCCTTTACCATTTGGCTGATTCTGCCTTTCAAGGCATTCTTCTCCTCATTGGCTTTTTGGAGGTCTTTCAACATTTGAGTTACTCTATTTTTTAAGGTGTCATTTTCTTCAATTTTTTTTCAGTATTTTTTTGGATCTCCTTTAGTAAGTCATTGACTTGTTTTTCATGGTTTTCTCACATCCTTCTCATTTCTCATCCCAATTTTTCCTCCACTTCTTTAACTTGCTTTTCCAAATCCTTTTTGAGCTCTTCCATGACCTGAGACCAGTTCATGTTTTTCTTTGAAGCTTTTGATGTAGGCTCTTTGACTTTGTTGACTTCTTCTGTCTGTATGTTTTGGTCTTCTTCATCATCAAAGAAAGATTCCAAAGTCTGAGACTGAATCTGAGTTTGTTTTTGCTGCCTGGCCATGTTCCCAGCCAACTTACTGGACCCTTGAATTTTTGGGGGGGGAGATATGACTGCTTGTAGTGTAAAGAGTACTTTGTTCCAAGATTGAGAGGATGATCCATGGATTTCAGAGCTATTTCTGTACAGCCAGCTCTGTCACACCAGCACTCATCCTTCCTCAAGAAGCACCAGCCTGGACCTGACTCAGATCTTAAGCAGGCTCTGCACTCCTGCTCTGATTTGCCACTTAATTCCTCTCACCAGGTGGGCCTGGGGCCAGAAGCAACTGCAGCTGAAGTTCTGTAGCTGCACCAGCCCTGCTGTCCCTGGGGTGGTTGCCAAACTGCAAACTCTTTTCACTCTGTCCCTGCAGCTTTTCCCACTAACCTTCTCTGTTGTCTTTGGTATCTGTGGGTTGAGAAGTCTGGTTACTGTCACAGCTCACTGATTCAGTGTGCTAGGGAATGTTCTGCCTGGCTCCTGGTGTGGTTGGTCCTGCCACTGCCCACTCTGGGCTCTGCTCCACTCTGCTCCCAGCTCCGTGTGCAATAGACCTCATCCAGTGACCATCTAGGCTGTCCTGGGCTGGATCCCTACTTCCCTGTGCTATTTTGTGGGTTCTGCAGCTCTAGAATTTGTTCAGAGCCATTTTTAATAGGTTTTTGGAGGGACCTGGCGGGGTGCTCATGCAAGTCCCTGCTTTCCAACTGCCACACTGGCTCCACCCCCTTCTTGTTTCTTCTTTCTCATGATTCATTCCATTGGTCATAATTCTTCTTTACAACTGGACTATTGTGTAAATAAGTTATATGTGGAAGACATATTGAATTCCATGCCATCTTGGGGAGGGAAGAAAATCTGGAATTCAAAATTATGTGGAACTGAATGTTGTAAACTAAAAATAAAAAATCTTAATTATAAAAAAAGAAAACAATGTGTCTCCCAATAGTGACAAAAGAAATGAGTTAAAAGACAGTGGTGTTTTTCACATGGAGATCCTGATACTCACTATGACTCAGTTTCTTGTGTAATATTAGGAAGTTGGATGAGATGACTTTGAAGGTCCTGTTTAGCTCTAAATATATGATTCTATGATAATTTAATTTATCTGAGATCAGTATCCCAAGATTACAGCCATCACATGTGAAAAAAATCTAAATATTTACAAGAAATGTTAGCTTTAGCAAGAGAAGAAAAAGAAATGGAAAGAATTAAAATAAGCAAAGAAGAAACAAAGCTATCAGTCTTTGCAGATGATTTGATGGTATACTTAGAGAATCAAGTAAAAAAACTAGTTGAAATAAAAAGTAACTTTATCAAAGTGGTAGGATATGAAATAAACCTACATAAATCATTGGCATTTCTATATATTACCAACAAAGCCCAACAGGAAGAGATAAAAAATTTTCATTTAAAGTTACTGTAGACATTATAAAACATTTGGGACAAATCCAGGAATTATATGAACACAATTACAAAACACTTTTCACACAAATAAAGTTAGATGTAAATACTTGAAAAATATCAGTTGCTCATGGATAGGTCAAGCTAAAATAATAAAAATGACAATTCTACCTAAATTAATTTACTTATTCAGTGCCATACCAATCACCCTACCAAAAAATTTTATTGAGCTAGAGAAAATAGCAAAATTTATCTAGAAGAATAAATGATCCAGGAAATCAAGGGAATTAATGGAAAGAAATGCCAGGGGAGGTGGCCTAGCTATACCACATCTTAAATTGTATTATAAAACAACAATCAGCAAAACTACTTGTTACTGGCTAAGAAATTGAATGGTAGTTCAATGAAATAGTTTAGGTACACATTATGCAGTAGTCAATGACTATAATAATCAAGTGTTTGATAAACCCAAAGACCTCAGCTTTTGGGATAAGAACTCACTATTTAAAAAAATCTGCTGGGAAAGCTGGAAAACAGTATGGCAGAAACTAGGCGTAGACTAACATCTTACACTGTATACCAACATAAATTCAAAATGGGTTCATGATTATCAAGGTTGATAGTACAAGAGAACTAGAAGAGCCAAGAATAGTTTACACGTCAGATTTATGGAGAATGGAAGAATTTATGACCAAATAAGAGATAGAGAACATTATGAAATGCAAAGTGGATCATTTTGAGTACATTAAATGGAAAAGTTTTTGCACAAACAAAGCCAATGCAACTATGATTGGAAGGAAAGCAGAAGGCTGGGAAACAATTTTTTACAATCAGGGTCTCAGGTAAAGGTCTTATGTCTAAAATATATAGAAACTGAGTCAAATGTATGAGAATACAAGTCATTCCCCAATTGATAAATGATCAAAGGATATGAAAAAGCATTTTTCAGAGGAAGAAATGAAAGCTATCTATAGTCATATGAAAAAATATAAATCACTATTGATCAGAGAAATGCAAATCAAAACAAGTCTGAGGTACCACATTACGCTTATCATATTGACTAACATGATAAAATAGGAAAATGATAAATGTTGGAGAAGATGTGGTAAAGTTGGAACACTGATTTATTGCTGGTGGAGTGGTGAACTGATCCCACCGTTCTGGAGAGCAATTTGGAACTATGCCCAAAGGCCTATAAAACTGTGCATACCCTTTGATCCAGCAATACTATTTCCAGGTCTATATCCCAAGAGATCATAAAAATAGAAAAAGGACCCATATGTACAAAAATATTTATAAAAGCTCTTTTTGTGGTGGCAAAGAATTGGAAATTGAAGGGATGCCCGTCAATTGAGGGATGACTAAACAAGTTGTGGTATACGAATGTGATGGGATAACATTGTGCTATAAGAAATAATGAGCAGGCATATATCATAAAAACCTTGAAAGACTTGCCTGAACCGATGCTGAGTGAAGTGAGCAGAACCAGGAGACCATTGTACACAGAAACAGCCACATTGTGTGATAATTGGCTTTGATAGACTTAGCTCTTCTCACAAAGCAAGGAAGTAAGACGACTCCAAGACTCATGACAGAAAATGCTAACCACAGCCAGAGAAAGAACTTTGGAGTCTGAATGCTGATGGAAGCATACTATTTACTCTCTTTTTTTGCATTTTTCTTTTGTTTCTTCTTTGTGCCTCCCATTGGTTCTAAGTCTTCTTTACAATATGACTAATGTGAAAATATGTTTAATATGAATGTATATGTAGAGCCTATATCATATTGCATACTGTCTTGGGGAGGGTGGAGGGAAGGGAGGGGAGATAATTCAAAACTCAAAATCTTATGGAAGTGAATGTTGAAAACTAAAAATTAATTAAAAAATAAAAAAAAGATCTAAATATTTAAGGTGGTAAATGCAGTATGTCATAGTAGATAGAAAGCTGGCCTCAAAGCTAGGAAGACCTTGTCTCAAATACCTCCTCAGACACATACTGGCTATGTGATCCATGGAAAGAGACAAATAAAGATGCAGTTAGAGAGACAAATAAATAGACTGCAGCAGAGACAAAGATTAAAGCAGAGAGAGACAACGGTACTGGTCTAAGACCTGGGGATAAAAACACAAGTAAACAAGACATGCTTGCCCTAAAAAGGATCTTATCATCTAATGATGGAAATAAACTAAAGAATCTAATAACCAATTTAATTAATTAGGTGACACAAGTCCAGTGTTGAAAAACTCTTTTACTACCTACCTGATGGCTTCTACTTAAGAAGATCAGTATGTTTATGAATAAGTGAACTAATTATTTTTAATCACCTCTAAGTATGTTAATCACATTTAACATCTTCAAGGGTAGCATGATAGTTTCATCCTATTTAAACAACTTATTATTTACTGGACAATTTTGCCGAGAAGCATTCAAGAGTTCTGATCTTTTCAAGTCATTTTTGTTTGAAGGAATTTGGGGGAATATTTCCACCATTCCCAGGGCTTTGTTTTCTGAGCTACCCTCAGCAGCTAAACTGAAGAGTTCTGTCTTCTAGCCTAGAAGCCTTGATTTTTCTTTTATTAATAGTAATAAGGTTCACAAAGCATTCTAAATACTTTTCCTGGGCCTCTGAACAATGCTATGAGATAATTACTGCACGTATTACTATTTCAGTTTGACAGATGAGGAAACCAAGATTCAAGGCTTAAAGGTTTTGTTACTATTCACATAACCAGTGTCAGAAGCAGGGTTTGAACTCAAGCCTTCTTGATTCCAACACAAACTCTTTATCAATCCCTTTGGCCAGGTTATCTTAGAATGATACTGTTTATTACTAATGTCTTTATTGGATTAACGCAGTAGTACTGTTCAGAATGTCGTGTCTCAGCAACCTTAGTTTGAGAAGAAATGTCACTTTAGAAAGTGACTGGACTCTTCTTAAGTTCCTGTAAAAATGATATGTCTTCCATCTGCCCTCCTCCTTTTACTGCAGTAAGTATTTTAGTTTGAATCAATCCTAAACAGCTTGACATGAGGATATTAATCACAAAGGTTACTTTCACCAAGTCATTACAACTATCATTCATTGTGTCTAACATCCTCATGAAGCTTTAGAGCTTTTTAAAGAATTGTTTGCTGTCGTGGAAAATATTAGCGAGGATCAACTCAAGTTTTACCAACTCAGTGAAATTCTCTCCTGAGGCCCCAACTAATAATTGTAGAAGCTGTTAAACTGATTTTATGTTGCCCAAGGGTACCTTTGATCTTTTCAAAGGGTGCAGCCACTGAAATGTTTCCTCATTCCATGCATTATTTTCCCTACTCATGTCTCCCTTCATCTTTACATGTGCCTTGGAGGTCAGAATCTAAAAGCATCTCTGAGACACTGAATCTCAGAATGTCTTCCCTCACTTTCATTATTTGTATCTAGTTTCGTTTTCTTAGTGTTTGGAGGTGCCATAGAATCACAAATTTAGTACTATAAGGATTCATAAAAGCTATGTAATCCAACAAATCTGTGAAATAGATAGGGAAGTCAGCTAAGCCAGCCTAGGATAAACAGCAGGGCACCCTAAAAGAAAAGTCAAAGGCCAGCATATACTGGCCTCATACCCTGATGGACATAGTGCAACACCTTGAATCCAAGAGGCTTGGAAATAGCAATGCTTCTAATCCAATACCAACATCCTGGGAAGCAGCCTTTTTGGAGGTATGGCTTGGCAATTGCTCCTGAAGGTACTCTAGCCACAATTGTTAAAGACTCAGAAAAGAAATTTATTACAACCAAAGTCTTTGGTACTCTCAAATAATTAAACATAAGAAACTGATATTTTATTCGCAGAGATGAATTAAATGCACTGTTGGCGGAGTTGTATACTGATCTGACCATTTTGGAGAGTAATTTGGAACTATTTCCAAAGAGCTATAAAACTGTGCAACCAGCAAGACCGCTTCTAGGTCTATATTTCAAAGATTTTTTTAAAAGAGAAAATGACCTATTTGTACAAAAATATCTGTAGCAGATCTTTTTGTGTTGGCAAAGAACTGGAAACTGAAGGCATGTCTATCAATTGTGGAATAGCTAAATAAGTTGTGGTATATGATTGTAATGGAATAATATTATGCTATAAGAAATGATGAGCAGGATGATTTCAGAAAAACCTAGAAGGACATGGGAACTGATGTGAAGTGAAGTAAACAGAATTGGGAGAACATTGTATATAGTGACAACAATAGTTTATGATGAGATGAATGAAAATCCAAGACACAGAGTTTTTGGGTAATTAATAATGAATTGATTAATTAGGCTAGCTGGCAATCAATAAATTAGTGGCTAGCAGTTTCTCTCAGTAACCAAAGAAGCCAAGGGAGATCCTAAAATACCTTAAATCCTTTCTTAAATGGAACTCCCCAGATAAGTGGAACTCAGCCCTGATTGGTGGACATTTAGTGAGGAGATGGGCCAAAAGCTTTCAGTTCCTCTTGCTGTGAATGTGGCTTGATCATGAGAAGGCATCTGGACAGGGGAAGCCATCTCCACTAGGACCTCTCTAGCTTGTTTTCTTTTCATGAACTGGGTTGCCCTGAACTCTAATGTAGGGAATCAAGGATAGGGACTTCCTCCTCTAGGCAAAGGCTCTCCCAGAGTGGATTCTGTTTATACTTTAACTTGCCTCCCGGTTGGGTAAGGTCCCATTTGTCTTGGGGGCTAGGAGCAAATCTCATCACTTAACCATGACGCTGACTGACCTTTTCAGGAGTTGGGTCTTAACAGAAATGAAAGGAAAAGGGTGGATCACAAATTAATCATTAGTTATTGATATGATAGTATAATATTAATATCTCTTAATGATGAGCAACTATGAAAAATAGCTATTCTCAGAGATACAATGATCCAAGACAGCTCCAAAGGGTTTATGGTGAAAAATTCTATCCACCTCCAGAGAAATAACTGATGGAGTCTGAATACAGATAGAAACATACTATTTTTAACTTTGTTTTTTGTGTTTTTTGGGGGGGGGGAATCTTGTATTTTCTTTCATAGCATGACTAATATGGAAATATGTTTTGCATGATTTTACATGTACATCCTATGTCAAATTACTTACTATCTGGGTGGGAAGTAGGGAAGGAGAGAATTTGGAACTCATAGATACTAGAGTGGTTTGCCATTTCCTTCTCCAGCTCATTTTATAGATCAGGAAACTGAGGTGAAGAGGGTTATGTGCCTTGCCCAGGGTCACACAGCTAGTGCCTGAAGCCAGATTTCAATTCAGGAAGATGAGTCTTCCTAACTCCAGGCCTGGTGCTCACCGAGCTACCTACCTGCCCTAATGTACCTCCAGAAGAGGGCAACTTGGATGATGAAAGACTGAAGCCAGTTCCATGTGAGAAAGAGTAGAAGGACCTAAGAATATTTCTCCTGAAGAAAAAATTACATAAGAGGCAACTATTAATCTATAGTTATCTTCAGTTATTATGTTTGCCACTTGGAAGCAAGGTTTGATTTGTTCTACTTGGCTCCAGAAGGCAGGAATAAGGAATGGTGTGGGGTGGGAGGAAATCACAGAAGGGCAGATGTCAGCTTGACTCCAGGAAAAAAAAATCTTCCTGACAATTAGACTTATTCCAAAGTTGAATGGTCTGTCTGCCTGCAAAGATGGTTGGTGCCCTGGCAAAATGTGAGGTCTGCAGATTGAGAAGTTGAATGGCCGTGTGTTAGAAAGTTTGTTGGGAGGAATAATATTTCTTTTCTATGTCCAATTATTTCACCTCTGAGGTCTCTTCTGTTTTAAATTCTGTGGTGTTCAGTATTATCTCTCCTCCCTTCTAGCCTTCCTTTTTCCTATACACATTTATAAATTTTTCAAAAGATCTTACAAAATGCTTTCATCTTTGTAACCTGATTTCTCCCCATGTGGATCAGTGGAGTATATTTACCTCACAACCACAAGAGGTCAGATTTTACTAATCTGTAGCAGGACATGGTTACCTAGGGCATTTTTTTGTTGTGTTTTACAAAATATGAGGATTTTGACTCTGCGGTTTTTTAAAATCTTGGACCATTTTAGCTGCTAGAAAAGCAATTTTTAAAAAATAATCATTCTCACTTACTACATACTTATTTTTTTATTATTGTGTTCAACTCCTCTCCTCTGAATCAGATCTTATAACCATCTATGATTTAGTAGATAGATGAAAAGTGACAGACACAGAGATTAAGTACCTTTCCTATAGTCACAGAACTAACAAATGTCAGAGGCAGAATTTGAATTTAAGCCTGTGGACTCCAAAATCAGCACTC